>NC_090449.1:626755473-627034954 GCF_031143425.1 Pleurodeles waltl
ATCTAGACAATATACCTGACATTCTTGGCAAAAGCTTATATGCCAGATTCCGTTTCGGGTCGCTGCCATTGAAGACATTGATGTGCAGATGGGGTACAAAAACAGATACAAGTACATGCCCAGCCTGTGACGCAAAACCAGAAACGATTGAGCATTTCATGTTTTTTTGCCCTGCTTATTCTCTTCCCAGGTCTAAGTGGATCTGTCATATCTGCCGCGATATGGGGATAAGAGATTGTGCCTCTGCTTTGAGGATTTTAAAAAGTCATCATTCCACGGTTTTAATACTTGCTGTCAGTAAATATTTATTAGTAGCATGGCGAATACGAAATTCCATTGCAAAGACTGTGTCTTAATTAGAGCCTTACTTTTATTCTTTATTCTCTTACTCTTACAAGGATTATAGGAAAGGGGCTGAAATCGTATTATGTGTATTATGTGTCCTGAGAATTCTTTTAATTATAGTATGCTCAGTAACCTATGTTCCACAATTTCTATTTATGTTTTATAATATAATATTTTTATTATTACTGGTTTTATCCTTATTTATTATTATTGTATTTTCGCTTTGATGATTGACTGATCGAATAAAGCATGTGTCAAACAAAAAAAAATGTGTATGAAGCTATAACTAAAATGGCTACACAACAATGTGTCCATTTTGGGTTTTGGGTCGTTTCTTGTCACGGGCACTAGGCCTACCCTCAAAAGTAAGGTACCATTTTTTTTAGGAGACTTAGGGGAACGTGGAATAGTAGAACAATTGTTATTATCCATATTTTGTGCCCATTTTGGAAATACATAGGTTTCATTGATAACCTATTTGTCACTCCATTTTTTACCAAAGGAGTTGCTGTATGCTCTGTACACAATGAAAGTCCATTGCAAGGTGCAGCTCATTTGTTGGCTTTGGGTACCTTGGGTTCTTGATGAACCTATAAGCCCTATATATCCCCACAACCAGAAAGGTCCAGTGGACATAACGGTATATTGCTTTCAAAAATATACTGGAAAAAGTTACAGATTAAAACATAGACAGAATTGGCTGTTTTTTCAACTCAATTTCAATATTTTTTTTATCTACACTGTTACATTCTACAGGAAAACCTTGAAGGATCTATACAAATGACCCCTTGCTGAATTCAGTATTTTGTCTACCTTTCAGAAACATATATTTAATTTCACACCCATTTCTGTCACTAACTGGAAGGAGGTTGAAAGCACAAAAAGTAAGTAAAATGGGGTATGTCCCAGTAAAATGTTAAAACTGTTTTGAAAATGTGTTTTTCTGATTCTAGTTTGCCTGTTCTTAAAAGCTGGTAGGATGGTGATTTTAGCACTGCAAACCCTTCCTTGATGCCATTTGCAGGGAAAAAACCTGATGCTTTCTTCTACAGCACCTTTTTCCCATTTTTCCCCAAAAAGCTAAATATAAGCTGTATTTTAGCTAATTTCTTGGTCCCCACCAGGGGAATCAGCAAACCCTGGGTACCTTTAGAATCCCCAGGATTTTGAAAAGAAACCCACAAATTTGGCATGATTAGCTTATGTGCAAAAAAGGTTATGGACCCCTAAGCGTGAACTACTCCAAATAGCCAAAAAAGGGCTCACATTGGGGTTGGGGGGGATTGGTCAGCAGCTAAGGGGTTATTGCAAGTTAATTTGTTTTTTTCTACATCTAACCATAACATCACTTTAATCTTTATTTTTTTTCCAGTTAATTTTTAGGAAGTTTTTAATGTAACATAAGATCTTACCACAGGTAACAAGTCCAGAGTTGTCTCTTTATTGAGAACCAAATACCCCATTGTAGCACTTGTCATTCTCAGGGTAGCGAAACACAGCAGTCCAAGGCCTACTCAGGATCAGTGTTGTGGGCTAGCAACACTGCTTAGCTAGTAAGCAACAACAGCACCCAATTAATTATTGCCCACTCAAAGCTCTTTCTTATTAAGAGGAAAAGTGCATTCAGTACAAAGCTTTACATGGCTAAGTAAATACCAGATAAGGACTTGCGATGCCTGGCGACGACTTGTGTCACACAAGGACTACACAAGTCCGTTTTAAATCTGCCCACAAATCTGTGCCTTTTACATAACTCAGGGGTAGTGGAAGGGAAGAATGTACCAGCCTCCTATAAAGACAAGGAGAATGCACTGAACTTTCATAGAGGAAAGTTTGACCAGAATCACAAGTGGAATCCAGGCAGGCTGCCCATTATTGTGTTGCCATCTGTTATTCTTGCACCATGATTCATACTATCCACAAAGTTGGGGGGGGGGGGCGATGGTGACGTCAAGGGGCACCAGCCAGCCATATTTGTGATATCTGGGCCTATATTTGAGAGTCTGGCCTTAAATGACTGGTCCATGGTAAAGCTTAACATTATATTTCTACCTTTTAAAAACAGATAAATGCCATAATTAGGACAAATCTCAGGCCTTGCACAAGCAAAAGCAAATTAAGCTTATAAATTCCCCCAACCACTAGCAACTTCCAATATGTCTGGAAACAGCATGTACAGAGTAGGGTTATCATCGAATGAGTGTGTCCAGTCACAAATGAGAGATGCATTTTCATAAGTCCTCTGGGGCGTAGCTTCTGGGGATTTTTTTTGGGTGGACATCCTCCAAATAAATACATTATTGGCTTGGTAGTTGGGTCTGGGGGTCTTGAGTTGTGTCTGCTACGTTAGTGTTGGTTTTGCTTGTCATCCTGATTTCACTAAGCAGCTTTATGAGGTTAATTTTGTGGATCAGAATCTTAAATATGTTTAGGCTCATATTTACAAATTTTTTGAGTTGGACTACAACCCTGACACAAAACCCTTTTTGGTATTTACAAAGCCATGCAAATGTCAATTTACATGGCATTATAAGAAAATGTAACGCAACGCAGTTCATTGTGCTGCCTTGCGATACTATGCATCAAGTACGCCTTCCATGGGTGGTGCATGGGAATTCCTGTGTATCTGCCCATGGATTTAGGTACAAACTCATACTTACTAAGGGTTGTAAACAGGTTTGCACCAAAACTGTGTACCAGTCTGAGGATAGTTTAACTAAGAGAAATATCTTTATTTCTCCTCATTATTTCCTCTTTGCATGTCTGCTACATTCTGCAGCACAGATAGAAATAGGAAAACACCTCCAAGAATAGAAATGGTACCCACTCCCAGCACAAAAACTATCCTGATCATAACGCCGACACTCTTGCATTGTGGCACAAGGGGGCCTGTGTTGGCACTATGCACCTCAAAGTGCACCAGTGCATGGAGAGAGCAGATATTTGCCTTTTCTGTGATATGACACTGTTCTGTTCTCTTCAGGTGATGAAACACAGTGGTGGAACTTCGCTTACTTCTCTGCATTCCACCCTTTCTTTATAAATATGCGCCTTATTGACCGGTTTGCAAAAAAGTAGTTAACTTAGAGGGCAATGTGTAAAGTATTTGTGCAATAAATCATGCAATAACACAGTATAACACCACAAAAATACACCACACAGTGTTTAGAAAAATATAGAATATTTATCTAGTTAAATACAGGTCAAAACGATGAAGATGAAGTACATGTTGAAATATCACTTTAGAGAATGATAAATAGAGTCTTTAGTCTTTAAAAAGCAACAAGTGTCTCTTGCAAGCACAAAGTACCTGAGGAGGAGATGCGTGGAAAATGGGGTGGTGGCCGTCGGTTTCTCTGGGCGCAAATAGACGATGTGCAGATATATTTCCCGCAGCCAGGGCCTTGCGTCGATTTCCGGCATGCGGACTTGGATCCCTCTTTGGACGCCCCGCGGACGATGGGGAGAAATCCTGGGCGTGCAGGGCGAAGTCACAGGAGCTGCATCAATCCGGTAGGCGACGCAAGGAAATTTCTGTTGCACATCAGGTGCTGTGTTGATTATTCTCACTAGAAGTCTGGCTGCATCGTTCTTGGCTATGCGTTGATCCAGTGGGCCATGCGTCGAAGTTCCGGTCACAGCACTGGCGCTGCGTCGATCGCCTCTCGGGGAGCCAGGCCGCGTCGTTCCGGTTCAGCGTGCAGTGATTTTCTGGGTGTTGTGTTGGCAGGCTGTGCGTAAAATTTTCACCGCACAAGGAGTTCTTTGCAGGATGAAGCCTTTTTGGCCCTGAGACTTCAAGGAACAGGAGGAAAGCTCTATCCAAGCCCTTGGAGAGCACTTCTAAACAGAGCCAGGTGGCAGCAAGGCAGCAGGGCAACAGCAGGGCAGCAGTCCTTTGCAGAACGGCAGTCAGGTGAGTCCTTTGGGCAGCCAGGCAGTTCCTCTTGGCAGGTTGCAGGTTCTGGTTCAGGGTTTCTTCACCAGTGTTATCTTGTCCAGACGTGTCTGTGTTTTTGTAGGGTCAGAGGCCCTGTTTGAATACCCAAATGTGCCTTTGAAGTGGGGGAGGCTTCAGAGAGTGGCTTAGAAGTGTAGCAGCTCCCCTTTCAGTTCCACCCTGTCTTCAAGGGTCCTAGTATGGGGTTTGGCAGTCCATTGTGTGAGGGCAGGCCACTGTCCTTTCAAATGTAACTGTCAGGCCCTCCACCCTCCCAGCCTAGGAAGACCCATTCAGTATGCAGACGTGTGCAGGTGTGACTGAGCATCTTGTGTTTGGGGTTGTCTGAGTGAAATGCACAAGGGAGCTGTCAACTAACCTAGCCAGGCATGGATTGTAAGACACAGAAGGATTTAAGTGCAGAGAAATGCTCATTTTCGGAAAGTGGCATTTCTAGAATAGTAATATTAAATCCAACTTCACCATTAATCAGGATTTTCTATTACCATTCTGGCCATACTAACTATGACCTGGTTACTCCTTTCAGATCAGAATCTACCACTCAAACAGTAAATGAGGGTAGCCCTAATGCTATCCTATGAAAGGAGCAGGTCTCACAGCAGTGTAAAACAAATAATGGAGTTCTACACTACCAGGACATATAAACTACACAGGTATATGTTGTGCCTTTTATCTACATTGTACCCTGCCCTGTGGGTTACCTACGGCTTACCTTATGGTTGACTTATATGTAGAAAAAGGGGAGTTTAAGGCTTGGCAAGTACTTTTAAATGCCAAGTCGAATTGGCAGTGAAACTGCACACTCAGGCCTTCAAATGGCAGGTCTGATATCATGCAAACTGACTTCTGGGGCACAGAGGCCAATCCAAGGTTGAGCTAAAGGCATCAGGTCCCCACTGAGCATGGCCAAACGCTATATGGTGTTGGTTCTAGTAACATGGGGACAGGATGCAGGGTTAGTTCTGGTAGCAGGGTGATTGGGCGACAGTAAGGACCTACAGTCCCATCCTTCTCCTACAGCCTGCTGGTCTGAGCCAAAGGCCGTACACAGCTGCTTTTGGAAGTAGAGGAACCAAGTAGAAATGTTTTTCATTTAATGCAGTGGGCTTGGCATATAGATTCTCATTACCCTAATGAGACTACTGGATTGCAGGATCACCTGGCTTGTTGGGTACTGAGTGGAATACCACACCATGTGACGCCTGTCAGCCTACTCTATGTTTTTCAAGCCAACTAGCAGTGCCTCATCACCACCTGAAAGCGGGGAGGATTTTGGCAACCGGGCGCCTGACAGAGAGGACTCATCAAGGGAATTGTGGTCGATCAGATCTCATCCCTTTCTCTCAGTTACATTAGTCTCACACAGGCAAAGACAAACAGTAGTAGACTATAGTTCAATAAGGTTTATTGAAGTAACTGCATTTTAGATAAAATGGCATGTGTTGCAATAACTGGGATGATAAAACACTAGAAGCAAAATTGTGACAAGGAGAGTAAACACAAAAACAGTCCCATCATACTGCCATTAGGAATTATCTATATATGTATATATATGGGAAATATATAGATAATTTTTCAAGCAGTCACGGACCCCCTGAGGAGACTTCATGGACCCCCCTGGGGTCCCCGGACTGCAGGTGTAGCTTCCTCCACAGCACTGACTGCGTTCAATAAATCAGCAAGCCCAGCAGTTCTGATTTGCTAAATTTATCTTGGGGATGTATGTTACTGCTGCAACCAGGAAACAGTTTCAGTGCCATGATCCTGACTGCAACAGGATGAATTGCCTAATTAGAGGTAAAGATGGCTCAGTGGGTCAATGCACTGGCTGAGGATTTCTGTCTAACCAGCAGTTCACATATTCAAAACACTCGAAAGATAGCTGTGTGGGCTGATGTGGCAGCTGAAAGTGTTCCTGTGATACATGCAGATTAATGGTTTATAACCTGATAAACAGAATCGGACATGTCTATAGGACAATCTGGCAGTACTAGAACAACTGTTTTGACAGGTCAGTATGTGGGCTCTGTATATGGGCCTGTTATATAGTATACTGGGCCAGTTTTTATTTACTGTTGATTCACCTGATGTTACCACAAAAATTGCCTGCAGCAAACTCAAAGGCATGTATTCTCCCATACCGTGCAAAATACTAACACAGCATGTCTCTACAAGTTCAAAACTGCCCCAATTTCAAAATATAGACACTTTTAGTAATCTGACTCACTCATTGAGACCACTGTTATTGTGATGCCTGGTCCTATTCTGTGTCCCAGTCTGATTTCTCCTCTTATAAGATAGCTCAGTGGGTAAAGGCAACTGCTGAGATGGTTTGTGTTTAATTTGCAGTCGCAGGTTCAAATCCTAGAGTGCCCTTATAGCCCTTTGTGCATGCCATAATGAATCCCACTGAACACAATGCTAATTACACCTACTATTCAGACCCATTTAACTTCATTTCACCTGCATTATCCAAAAACCTAATTCTTTACTTTGTTGAGAAAAAAGACTGCGCAGGCTGACTCTACAATAGATTTAACTCCGTGACCAAATTGTGTTTATACATCTCTGCAGAGAAGGTGCATTTGGGGCAAATATGATGGGTCTGATATGGCCTAGATCTTACACAGCTGCCCTTGAATCAGAAGGTCAGAGTTATACCCTCTGCTATCCCGCTTGTACTAGTCATAGTTAGTTCATCCTACAGCCCATAATGCTTAGAAACTGGCTATCACCCAGCGTTGAAATCTGTGCAAAATGTGGACACTTAGGCCCATATTTATACTTTTTTAGCACCGCATTTGTACCGCTTTTTGATGCAAAAGTGGCGCAAACGTACAAAATGCAATTGTCTTTTGTAAGTCTGCACCACTTTTGCGTCAAAACATTACTCAAATGCGGCGCTAAAAAAGTATAAATATGGGCCTTACTTTCTGGAAGAAAAGTGGAGTGATAGAAATCCTTTTGTACTCAAAGTATTGTGGAGAAATGGGATGTTTTAGAATCTAGAGGCTGCCAAATATTTTCTGTTAATATTTTGTATGTTCAGTGCATTATATATAAATTATCTTCTGGTTCTAACTCTCCGGTATAGTAAATGATGACCTTATAGTGCAAGAGGATAATCAGTTGTACCCACAGCCGTTCTTACGGAGAGCACAAAAAATAAGATGTCAAGCAGCAAACATGAATTTAATTATAACATAAGTGCACTCATTCATTTCAAGAGATGTTAGCATCCTACACCCCAATAGGCAGCACAGCTGGACTGGCTTTAGCGCTGGTGACGCCTGGTACAACAATGTTTTTGGGTGATCCCCGTGGCCGCCTCCTCCACAGATTTCCTCCCTGTCACTCTCCAACAGTGCCCCTCATCTTGCCATAGCTCCTCCCTCACATGTATTTTTTTTGTTTTATAGTGCCTTTCACACCGGTATGGGGGTGATGCAACACTTTACATCACACAATTACATATAGAGACAATGAATCATACCTGTGTAAATCAGTATAAAGAAAATGTTGAGTGTAGCATTCAAATGTCACCCATGCTGATAGTCATTTTGTAAGAGTGCTTGGCCAGGAGAAGCACAAACTCAGGATTCAAAACGTAATACAGTTGGTATGATTGGCTTTACTAATGATAATATAAATCTACCGAAACAAACACTTTTTTAAGCAACATCAGGATACATAACTTTCTAACTTGTATGATACAGCTTGCACGCAGCTCTTTGATGGCAGTTCACAGCTTACTGTGCTATTTTATGATTGTAACTTATGAACTGCTAATAACAAAAGGATGTCTATGTCCAAAGCAGCAACCCACTGAGATATCCACATAAAATACAATTCTGTGTTCTGCAAGGTACATGTTCTTAGCTACAGACATGTTAATCCTCTGTGCCAATTTAGATGAGTGAAAACATCCACTAGACAAAACTTCCTTAATATAAAAGGAGCTCTGCATTGGGTTCTTTTAACCCCTTTGCTGCAAGGCCTTTTCCCCCCCTAGGTGCCAAGCCTTTTCTTTGGCTATTTGGGGCAGTTTGCGCTTAGGCCCTCATAACTTTTTGTCCACATAAGCTCCCCATGCCAAATTTGCGTCATTTTTTTCTAACATCCTAGGGATTTCAGAGGTACCCAGACATTGTGGGTTCCCCTGAAGGAGACCAAGAAATTAGCCAAAATACAGCGCAAAGTTTGTTTTTAACAAAAACAAATGGGAAAAAAGAGCTGCAGAAGAAGGCTTGTGTTTTTTTCCCTGAAAATGGCATCAACAAAGGGTTTGCGGTGCTAAAATCACCATCTTCCCAGCTTTCAGGAACAGGCAGACTTGAATCAGAAAACCCAATTTTTCAACACAATTTTGGCATTTTACTGGGACATACCCCATTTTTAATATTTTTTGTGCTTTCTGCCTCCTTCCACTTAGTGACAGAAATGGGTGTGAAACCAATGCTGGATCCCAGACAGATAAACATTTGTGGAAAGCAGACAAAATTCTGAATTTAGCAAGGGGGGTAATTTCTGAAGATCCTACAAGTGTTTCCTACAGAAATAACAGAAGAAATAAAACAATATTGAAATTGAGGTGAAAAAACAGCCATTTTTCTCCACGTTTTACTCTGTAACTTTTTCTTGCGATGTCAGATTTTTGAAAGCAATATACTGTTACGTCTGCTGGACTCTTCTGGTTGGGGGGATACATACGGCTTGTAGGTTCATCAAGAACCCTAGGTACCCAGAGCCAATAAATGAGCTGCACCTTTCAATGGGTTCTCATTCTATGCCGGGGATAAACCAATTAATTTGCTGAAATATAAAAAGTTTAAAATAGGTATCGAGAAAACCTTTGTATTTCCAAAATGGGCACAAGATAAGGTGATGAGAAGCAGTGGTTATTTGCACATCTCTGAATTAAGGGGTGCCCGTACTAGCATGTGAATTACAGGGCATTTCTCAAATAGACGTCTTTTTTACACACTGTCTTACATTTGGAAGGAAATAATTTAGAGAAAGAAAAGGGGCATTAACACTTGTTTTGCTATTCTGTGTTCCCCCAAGTCTCCCGATAAAAATGGTACCTCAGTTGCGTGGGTAGGCTTAATGCTCGCAACAGGAAACACAACATGGACACATCACATTTTTACATTGAAATTTGACATGTTTTTTTAAAAGTGCCTAGCTGTAGATTTTGGCCTCTAGCTCAGCCGGCACCTAGTGAAACCTACCAAACCTGTGCATTTTTTAAAACTAGACACCTAGGGGAATCTAAGATGGTGTAACTTGTGGGGCTCTGACCAGGTTCTGTTACCCAGAATCCTTTGCAAACCTCAACATTTGGCCAAATAAACACTTTTTCCTCTCATTTCGGTGACAGAAAGTTCTTGAATCTGAGAGGAGCCACAACTTTCCTTCCACCCAGCATTCCCCCAAGTCTCCTGATAAAAATGGTACCTCACTTGTGTGGGTAGGCCTAGCGCCTGCAACAGGAAATGCCCCGAAACACAATGTGGACACATCACATTTTCCCAAAGAAAACAGAGCTGTTTTTTGCGAACTGCCTAGCTGTGGATTTTGGCCTCTAGCTCAGCCGGCACATAGGGAAACCTAGCGAACCTGTGCATTTTTGAAAACTAGACACATAGCGGAATCCAAGATGGGGTGACTTGTGGGGCTCTGACCAGGTTCTGTTACCCAGAATCTTTTGCAAACCTCAAAATTTGGCCAAAAAAACACTTTTTCCTCTCATTTCGGTGACAGAAAGTTCTGGAATCTGAGAGGAGCCACAAATGTCCTTCCACCCAGCATTCCCTCAAGTCTTCCGATAAAAATGGTTCCTCGCTTGTGTGGGTAGGCCTAGCGCCCGCGACAGGAAATGCCCCAAAACACAACATTGACACATCATCACATTTTCTCAAAGAAAACAGAGCTGTTTTTTGCAAAGTGCCCAGCTGTGGATTTTGGCCTCTAGCTCAGCCGGCACCTAGGGAAACCTAGCAAACCTGCGCATTTTTGAAAACTAGACACCTAGGTGAATCCAAGATGGGGTGACTTGTGGGGCTCTGACAAGGTTCTGTTACCCAGAATCGTTTGCAAACTTCAAAATTTGGCCAAAAAACACTTTTTCCTCTCATTTCGGTGACAGAAAGTTCTGGAATCTGAGAGGAGCCACAAATGTCCTTCCACCCAGCATTCCCCCAAGTCTCCTGATAAAAATGGTACCTCACTTGTGTGGGTAGGCCTAGCGCCTGCAACAGGAAATGCCCCGAAACACAATGTGGACACATCACATTTTCCCAAACAAAACAGAGCTGTTTTTTGCGAACTGCCTAGCTGTGGATTTTGGCCTCTAGCTCAGCCGGCACATAGGGAAACCTAGCGAACCTGTGCATTTTTGAAAACTAGACACCTAGCGGAATCCAAGATGGGGTGACTTGTGGGGCTCTGATCAGGTTCTGTTACCCAGAATCTTTTGTAAACCTCAAAATTTGGCCAAAAACACACTTTTTCCTCTCATTTCGGTGACAGAAAGTTCTGGAATCTGAGAGGAGCCACAAATGTCCTTCCACCCAGCGTTCCCTCAAGTCTCCCGATAAAAATGGTACCTCGCTTGTGTGGGTAGGCCTAGCGCCCGCGACAGGAAATGCCCCAAAACACAACATTGACACATCATCACATTTTCTCAAAGAAAACAGAGCTGTTTTTTGCAAAGTGCCCAGCTGTGGATTTTGGCCTCTAGCTCAGCCGGCACCTATGGAAACTTAGCAAACCTGCGCATTTTTGAAAACTAGACACCGAGGGGAATCCAAGATAGGGTGACTTGTGGGGCTCTGACCAGGTTCTGTTACCCAGAATCCTTTGCAAACCTCAAAATATGGCCAAAAAAACACTTTTTCCTCTCATTTCGGTGACAGAAACTTCTGGAATCTGAGAGGAGCCACAAATGTCCTTTCACCCAGCATTCCCTCAAGTCTCCTGATAAAAATGGTACCTCACTTGTGTGGGTAGGCCTAGCGCCTGCAACAGGAAATGCCCCAAAACACAACGTGGACACATGACATTTTCCCAAAGAAAACAGAGCTGTTTTTTGCGAAGTGCCTAGCTGTGGATTTTGGCCTCTAGCTCAGCCGGAACCTAGGGAAACCTAGCAAACCTGCGCATTTTTGAAAACTAGACACCTTGGGGAATCCAAGATGGGGTGACTTGTGGGGCTCTGACCAGGTTCTGTTACCCAGAATCCTTTGCAAACCTCAAAATTTGGCAAAAATACCTTTTTCCTCTCATTTCGGTGACAGAAAGTTCTGGAATCTGAGAGGAGCCACAAATTTCCTTCCACCCAGCATTCCCTCATGTCTACCGATAAAAATGGTGCCTCACTTGTGTGAGTAGGCCTAGCGCCCGCGACAGGCAATGCCCAGAAACACAACGTGGACACATCACATTTTCCCAAAGAAAACAGAGCTGTTTTTTGCGAATTGCCTAGCGGTGGATTGTGGCCTCTAGCTCAGCCAGTACCTAGGGAAAACTAGCAAACCTGCGCATTTGTGAAAACTAGACACCTAGGGGAATCCAAGATGGGGTGACTTGTGGGGCTCTGACCAGGTTCTGTTACCCACAATCCTTTGCAAACCTCAAAATTTGGCAAAACAAAACTTTTTCCTCTCATTTCGGTGACAGAAAGTTCTGGAATCTAAGAGGAGCCACAAATGTCCTTCCACCCAGCGTTCCCTCAAGTCTCCCGATAAAAATGGTACCTCACTTATGTGGGTAGGCCTAGCGCCCGCGACAGGAAATGCCCCAAAACACAACATTGACACATCATCACATTTTCTCTAAGAAAACAGAGCTGTTTTTTGCAAAGTGCCCAGCTGTGGATTTTGGCCTCTAGCTCAGCTGGCACCTAGGGAAACCTAGCAAACCTGCGCATTTTTTAAAACTAGACACCTAGGGGAATACAAGATGGGGTGATTTGTGGGGCTCTGACCAGGTTCTGTTACCCAGAATCCTTTGCAAACTTCAAAATTTGGCCAAAAAACACCTTTTCCTCTCATTTCAGTGACAGAAAGTTCTGGAATCTGAGAGGAGCCACAAATTTCCTTCCACCCAGCATTACCCCAAGTCTCCTGGAAAAAATGGTACCTCACTTGTGTGGGTAGGCCTAGTGCCTGCGTCAGGAAATGCCCCGAAACACAATGTGGACACATCACATTTTCCCAAAGAAAACAGAGCTGTTTTTTGCGAAGTGCCTAGCTGTGGATTTTGGCCTCTAGCTCAGTCGGCACGTGGGGAAACCAAGCAAACCTGTGCATTTTTGAAAACTAGACATCTAGCGGAATCCATGATGGGGTGACTTATGGGGCTCTGACCAGGTTCTGTTAACCAGAATCTTTTGCAAACCTCAAAATGTGGCCAAAAAAACACTTTTTCCTCTCATTTCGGTGACAGAAACTTCTGGAATCTGAGAGGAGCCACAAATGTCCTTCCACCCAGCATTCCCTCAAGTCTCCTGATAAAAATGGTACCTCACTTGTGTCAGTAGGCCTAGCGCCTGCAACAGGAAATTCCCCAAAACACAACGTGGACACACAACATTTTCCCAAAGAAAACAGAGCTTTTTTTTGCGAAGTGCCTAGCTGTGGATTTTGGCCTCTAGCTCAGCCAGCACCTAGGGAAACCTAGCAAACCTGCGCATTTTTGAAAACTAGACACCTAGGGGAATCCAAGATGGGATGACTTGTGGGGCTCTGACCAGTTTCTGTTACCCAGAATCCTTTGCAAACCTCAAAATTTGGCAAAAAAAAAATTTTCCTCTCATTTCGGTGACAGAAAGTTCTGGAATCTGAGAGGAGCCACAAATTTCCTTTCACCCAGCATTCCCCCATGTCTCCCGATAAAAATGGTACCTCACTTGTGTGAGTAGGCCTGGCGCCCGCGAGAGGCAATGCCCAAAAACACAACGTGGACACATCACATTTTCCCAAAGAAAACAGAGCTGTTTTTTGCGAAGTGCCTAGCGGTGGATTGTGGCCTCTAGCTCAGCCAGTACCTAGGGAAACCTAGCAAACCTGCACATTTTTGAAAACTAGACTCCTAGGGGAATCCAAGATGGGGTGACTTGTGAGGCTCTGACCAGGTTCTGTTACCCAGAATCATTTGCACACCTCAACATTTGGCCAAAAACACTTTTTCCTCTCATTTTGGTGACAGAAAGTTCTGGAATCTGAGAGGAGCCAAAAACTTGCTTCCACCCAGCATTCCCCCAAGTCTCCTGATAAAAATGTACCTCATTTGTGTGGGTAGGCCTAGCGCCTGCGACAGGAAATGCCCCGAAACACAATGTGGAAACATCACATTTTCCCAAAGAAAACAGAGCTGTTTTTTGCGAAGTGCCTAGCTGTGGATTTTGGCCTCGAGCTCAGTTGGCACGTGGGGAAACCTACCAAACCTGCGCATTTTTTAAAACTAGACATCTAGCGGAATCCATGATGGGGTGACTTGTTGGGCTCTGACCAGGTTCTGTTAACCAGAATCTTTTGCAAACCTCAAAATTTCGCCAAAAAAACACTTTTTCCTCTCACTTCGGTGACAGAAAGTTCTGGAATCTGAGAGGAGCCACAAATGTCCTTCCACCCAGCATTCCCTCAAGTCTCCTGATAAAAATAGTACCTCACTTGTGTCGGTAGGCCTAGCGCCTGTAACAGGAAATGCCCCAAAACACAACGTGGACACACAACATTTTCCCAAAGAAAACAGAGCTTTTTTTTGCGAAGTGCCTAGCTGTGGATTTTGGCCTCTAGCTCAGCCGGCACCTAGGGAAATCTAGCAAACCTGCGCATTTTTGAAAACTATACACCTTGGGGAATCCAAGATGGGATGACTTGTGGGGCTCTGACCAGGTTCTGTTACCCAGAATCATTTGCACACCTCAACATTTGGCCAAAAACACTTTTTCCTCTCATTTTGGTGACAGAAAGTTCTGGAATCTGAGAGGAGCCACAAATTTCCTTCCACCCAGTATTCCCCCAAGTCTCCCGATAAAAATGGTGCCACATTTGTGTGGTTAGGCCTAGTGCTCACGAAAGGAAATGCCCCAAAACACTGTCTGGACACATCAAAATTATCAAACACAAAACTACCTGTTTTTGGTGGGGGAGCACCTGCGTTTTTGGTCCTGGGCTCAGCAGCCATCTAGGGAAATCTACCAAACCCAGGCATTTCTGAAAACTAGACACCTGAGAGAGTCCAGAGAGGTGTGACTTGCGTGGATCCCCAATGATTTCTTACCCAGAATCCTCAGAAAACCTCACATTTAGCTAAAAAAAAACACTTTTTTCCCCATTTCTGGGTGGGATCACTGCACCGGGACAAATTTCCTACCACACAACGGTCCCCTCAGTCTCCCGGTAAAAATGATACCTCACTTGTGTAGGTGGGCCAAGTGCCTGCGACGGGGAAGGGGCAAAAACATGGAAAAATTGAGAGGGAACCAAAGGGGGTCCAAAAGGGCAGTTTGGAAAAAAACATTTTTAGGCTGACAAGTGCAGCAGAATTTTTATCGGTATAGATGAGACAATGATGGGTGGTAGGAATTTTGTGGATTCCTGCAGATTCCGGAAGGTTCCATCACAAAAATGTGGGAAAAATGTGGAGGTTTGCAGGGCATTGTGAGTAAGAAAATGGTGCGGATGCATGTGAAGTACACCACCCTGGAATCAACCAGATGTTTAGTTTTCAGATGTGTCTGGGTCTTGTGGATTTTTCTACATGGCAGCGTCCCAAAGTCAAAAGAGTGCAGCCCTCACCATTGCAAGCGGGACGATTTTGAGAGTCACCAAGCTCTCATGGCCCAAATGTAAAACCAAAACCCAAAATAATCAAATGACTTCTTGCTTGCTGTGGGATAAGATGTTTTAGTGTGTGGGGGAGAGCTAAAAGACTGTTACCCACTTTAGTTGGGATGGGGGCATAACCAGGCCCATACTGATTGGTAGCCACCACCCCACTATTTTTTTTTTTGTTTTTAATTCCATGCCATCTTGTAGACTTTCTGCCCCCAGGGTGTGGATCAGGGGTAATTGCCCCATCTGCCCACTGGTAGGCAGAACAACTTTGGCTCCATTTATTTGGGGTGGGTTATGGCCATGCCCCCACCCTCTTATTTTGAAAAAAAGAATTTTCCCTGGTCTCTGGTGGGCTTTCTGCCCCCCTTGGGGGAAGATGGGTCTTCCAAAAATGGGCCGATCTGATATGGCCAACAGTAATGTGCCCCCATGGGGAGCGACCCTTGCCCAAGGGGCAGCCCCCAAACAAAACACACACATACACACACAGCAATCCTTGGTGTCTAGTGGTTTCTGCCCCCCTTGGGGGCAGATTGGCCTAACAAAAATAGGCCTAAACACAATGTGCCCTCCAGGGGAGCGACACTTGCCTAAGGGGTCACTCCCCATACATAAAAACATTAAGTAAATAAAATAAAATATATATATCCCTGGTGTCTAGAGGTTTCTGCCCCCCTGGAGGCAGATGGGCCTAAATATATTAGGCCGTTCTGCCTCCAGGGGGGCAGAAAAGGTCTAAAAATGTTTTGCCCACCCGGGGAGCTGCTCTTGCCCAAAGGGCTGGTCCCCTTATGCGTTAGCATAAAAAAAAAAATCCCTGGTGTCTAGTGGCTTCTGTAGGCCGATCTGCCCCCAGGGGGAGCAGAAATGGCCTAAAAATAATTTGGCCCCTCGGGGAGCGACCCTTGCTTAAGGGGTCGCTCCCCCTATGCGTAAGTGTAATAAAAAAATCCCTGGTGTCTAGTGGTTTCTGCCCCCGGGGGGCAGAAATGGCCTAAAACAATTTGCCCCCCCCAGGGAGCGAGCCTTGCCTAAGGGGTTGCTCTCCACACATAAATGAGAAAAAAAAATGTATCCCTGGTTTGGCCCCCTGGGGAGCGGCCCGTGTCTAGTGGGCATTTCTGCTGCTCGATCGCATCGCGATCGGGCAGTAGAAATGCTTGCAGAGACATGACAGGAAAGGAAAGGCCTTTCCTTTCCTTTCCTGCCTCTGCCAGCCCCCTCCTCCCGAGCGGAAGAGAAATGCTTTTTCATTTCTCTTCTACATCGGAGGTGACCTCTGATGAGGTCAGCACGCAATTCCCCTTTCATCCCTGACCTGGGGAGGTGGCCCTCGGGGGAGCGCTAGTGCTTCCACCGAGGGCCGGTAACCAGACGTAATGGTTACGTCCGTGGCGCCTGAGAGGCGCAGCCACGGATGTAACCATTATGTCCGTGGCCGGCAAGGGGTTAACCCCATAACAATTTGCAAGACACAGTGCCTCCCAGCTCAGACATAAACAACCCCCCAAAAAAAAAACACAGTCTACAGTGGCAAAACTGGCCCCCATCCTTCCAACTTCTTGGGGAAATGCCCGATGCCCTGTGTATTCAATCCGGCCTTGGTCCAAATAGTGTTCCATTTTGCTCTGAATAAATCACACCTGTCACCAAGTGCTCTATTATTTCTTTGTTAAAGGGTAGCATAAGAGAGTGGTGGAAATGTATGTATGTACCGTTGGTATATATTGAATTTATCCAAAGCCAGGGAAGCACAATACAGACTCAAAGGCAAAGGTACAGTCAAGGAGTGAATGGTGAGGTAGCTGTGTTCTAAAAGCTGAAATGAACTGTAATGCAATGTTCTTTAATGAGGTACATCTTCCCCTCTCTTTGCTAAATTGGAGCAGGGCTGGAGAGGTCTTAATAAATACAGGGTGCTTTTTGCGATCCTGGCTGCAGAGATGGAGAAGGCATGTTGCCATGTTTTTTTTCTTTTTTTAAATCCTTTCTCTCTTTTCCTGACTGCGGGTGAACTGAGGTATGTGGAGGTACCTATGATGGCTTTGTAAACAATGCAGTTTGTTGAATATGGTATGGGTTGGCATGGGGAGTCAGTGGAGTTTAGTCTGGATGGGAGTGATGCAGTGATAGTTCTTAATGCCAGTGGTTGCTTATGGAGTTTGAAAGCAGGGGGTGGGGGGCTTAGGGCAATTAATGGAGTTTAGTGATTGAGCATAGTGTGTGAGCTGGGCTTTTCCATTAGGGTTTTGGGCACTCTCTTACTGAGAATATTTCAAAACCTTGCTTGAAATGGTGCATTTGTCAACACAATTCCTTTTACAAAGTTGCCAAAAATAGTTCTTACAGAATTTCAAAAAGGAAAATTCATAAAATTGTTCAAACATGTTCTGGTTTGCTAAATGAGTGTGCTAAACTGGATGGCTTGGAATCTCCAACTCTAGTGTAAAATATGAAGGAGAAAGAGAAACCTATCTAAGACTAAATTACACAATGTGTAACCAGAAAACGTGTGATGAATACAGGCTTTCTTGCTTGACCAAAATGTGTGACCATGGGGAATTGCCTGATTTCACTGTGCCTCACTGTCCTTCAAGCACCTTGAAATACTTCAGTTCAAGATGTGCATTTTAGTAAAACCTATCTTGTAAAGAAGCTATAAATTGTCCCTTTATGACAACAACGTAGACCATAAACATTTAAGGTGCACTATAACTGACATGTTCTTAGTTCTTTACTGTCATGGTCATCAGGGCATGAATGTTTTATGTTTAAAAATATCCATTTAGTTGTTGAATTGCGCAGCGTAAAACACAAAAACCTGGGATCAATACTGGCTTCCCCGTTTGATCAAATTATGTGATCCTAGGCAATTGCCTTATTTCACTGTGCTTCTTTGTCCTTTATCATCACATTGTGTGTTCCTTGGCAATGGTCTTATTACAATGTGGTTTTTTATCCTTTATCAACACATCTTGTAATCCCTGAGCAATTCTCCTATTTCACAGTGCTACCTTCTTCATTATCATCATACCAACTGTGATGACAAAGACAAAAGGGCACAATGAAGTAAGGCAATTGCCAAGAATCACACAAGTTGGCCAAGTGAGAAGCCAGGACA
Source organism: Pleurodeles waltl (assembly GCF_031143425.1). Classification (NCBI taxonomy): domain Eukaryota; kingdom Metazoa; phylum Chordata; class Amphibia; order Caudata; family Salamandridae; genus Pleurodeles; species Pleurodeles waltl. The sequence goes on from NC_090449.1 coordinate 626,773,745, forward strand.
CCTAGTGCATCTTGAAATACTTCAAGATTCATGGTGGTCTGAAACCTCTTTTACACTTTTGAAAATACTACACTATTGCTCCACCTAGCATCTGAAGCAAGGCAACATATAAGGTGACCATGATAAATAACTTGTCTCTTGTTGTTTACTAGCATTGTCATCCAGTTGATGGGTTGATAGGCAAAAATTGTTCATGTTTAGAGACTATCAATTTCAATAAATGCAACTCATTCTAGTGTATGGTCTAATGCACTAACTAAACTGAAACTGTTCTGCATGTTAACAAAGTACAATATTTCTGTAACATGCATGGAGAGGCCTTTTAGTTTAGTTCACTAAATTGTCATGCTGTCATTGTAATAATTAAATGCACTATACTTGAAAGCTTTGGCATGTTAAAGAAATACTGTATTTCATGCCAAATGTTGACCCATAAAGCTACTTTTCCTACCCCTCCCCTAAAACATGCCAAGACTGGCTTCAAACTGGGCTGAAAGTGCTCCTCCTGGAGCCAACCGTTGTCGGGGGGCATTACTGGGGGCTGAGTTTACGGCACTGCAGCAAAATTGGCCCCCAGTTACAAAACTGGCCCCCATGACTTAAAAACCGGTCCCCACCCTTCCAGCCCACCGGGAAAACACCCAATGCCCGCTACAGCCAGTCAGGCCCTGGCAACAGCTAGCCAATACGGATTTAGCAATAGAGCATGGAATGTGCCAAATTTACCACTAATTTTAAAAGTGCTACTTTTAAAATTAGTGCTCAAGATGGCAATGCGAAGACTGAAATAATAATGCTGAAAATACGAAGGCTAGAGGCCTGATGCCGTAAAGAACCACTCACCCCTGCTTAATGCCGTGGTTGAGATGTTCTGCTGCATTTAGAATCCAGTTATTGGGGGACAATATGGAGTCTGGGAAGCCTCAGAGAAGGAGTTGTCATCATCCAAATGCAAGAGTTTGAGGTCTTGAAGTTCAGTTCTGAAGTAGCTTTCTGGCAGGAAATATTTCAGTTTCTTTAGTGGAAGAGGTGGTACCAACCCACCTTTTTTTTTCTTAACAATTTGTTCCTTGAGGCTGAGGTTTGTGTACTGCGCAAATTCAAGTGTTTTCGCATTGGGTGACAGTTGCTGTTCAAGCTGTCAAGGATCGTGTCACTGAGCCAGCATCAGTCTAGCTGTTGCATACTGTTCTTAGGAAATAATAGTATGTTTATTATGGTGAGGTTAAGCTACATGGTAGGTGCTGGACATCCATGTCTGAATGAAGTGCAGGAAATATTTGAAGCATTGGGTTTGTGGAAAGGGGAAGACATAAAAGTAGGGCTAAGTCTAGGTGGCATTTTTGAAAATGTAATGATATTGTTGGTAAACAAAGCCACTTATAGACCCATGCAGAGGTACTGAGGGATCATATGTATCTTTGGCGACTCAGCATTTGTTAGGCATCCTTCGGAGTTGCCCAGATAAATGAATAGTATAGTTTCATAGGTAGGAGAGGAACAAATCAAGCTTATAAACAACAAGAAGGGAAACCCAATATATATTTGTACGTTCAAGAGAGGGATAATAAGCCTATCAAAATGGAAAAAACTCTGCTTAGCCTATATTTCTTCTATTTTGTTAGACTCTAGTATGATTTATGACACATACCATAATTTGTTATTCCAACATTCTGATTTATTCTTGAAATAAACTTCACAATATTTTGTGTCACAATTTATAAATATTGCATAATTTTTTTTTCTTCCAAAATTGATTTACATTTAATACATCCTTGTCAAAATTCATTAATAACATTCATTATGCCTTATCCCTTAAATCCAGTCATTCACAGAGTTATACTCTTTCAATGATCTAGATAAAAACATTTGTTTCCAGACAATGTCAACAATCTCCAACAATCAGTTTCAGCATCTTATTTACATTTTTTGCACACTCTTGATCCTAATCCGATAAACTTTAAATGAGCGATGAACTCAAATTTTGATGTCTACTTCTCCCATTCTACCTGATTCTTCAGGACCAGCATTCACTTAAGATATCTAACTCTCTATCGGGTTCTGGGCTTTTTAAAATTAAATAATTGTGAGAAAGTGGATTAGCAGTTGGGGTGTATGGTAGTCCACCACAAGTAATAATGGGCCAGATGTATGAATCTGGCCCATTGCGATTCGGTAATTGCGATTTTTTAAGAAATCGCAATTACCGACTCGCAAAGGGCCATGTATCACATTTGCGAGTCGGTAATTGTGATTTCTTAAAAATCGCAAATGCAATTACTGAATCGCAAATTGCAATACTGGCCCCATAGCTGCAAATTTTTTGCATTTCGCAAATTGCGATTTCTGAAACAGAAATCGCAATTTAGGAAAAGCAAAGGGCCAGGGTGCTGGGGGCCTAAGGCCCCCTCTCCTGCACCCCATTTTTTTTGTTTTCACATGTAAAGTACACACATGCCAAAAGGGCATGTGTGCTTTACATATCAAATTAAAAAATGCAGTTTTACTCCATTTTTAAATTTTGCACCAGGTTACCACCTGGTTGCAGGTCATGGTATTTTGCACTTGCAAAATACCATTCTGCGAAAAATCACAATTTGTGATTTTTTGCAGAATTGCTTTGCGACCTGGATTTTGCGAATCGCAAATTGCGATTCGCAAAATCCAGGTCGCAACGCAGAAAATCGCAATTTTTGCGATTTTCTGTTTTTGGTCTGCGAATGCATTTGATGCATTGCAGACCTCGATTTTGCACTCGCAAACGGCCGATTTCGCTGTTTGCGAGTGCAAAATCAGTTGATACATCTGGCCCAATATCACTACTCTTGTTACGTCCACCAAAGTTTTCAATAATGTAAACCTGCGCTCTGTGCCTGCTAGCGATGGCACATAGCAGACAGGTTTAACCCATATGGGGGAACCGGAGATATGAATTTATTTTTTTTTAAATAAAAATAGCACTCAAACGCATTAAGCCCCAACCTTGGTCATCTGGTTGCGTTTAAGTGGGACCTAGGTGCAGTTTAAGGCTCAATTCTTTGGAGTAAGGGTTGAATACAGAAACCACGTTTCTCCCGGTCAGAATTTTTGTCTTCTGACTTAGTCCCTGAAATAGAAGTCAGAAATCCTCAGCAGGCAAAGGCAGCATGCTGTGACCAAGAACGGCTCCACAAGGCTACGTAGCCATTGGACTAAGTTCCTGTGAAGCCATTGACTTTTGACAGGAAAGCTCTTAATTTTGCATTCAAGAAAGGTCACTCACTGATCAGATACGTTTGGCACCTTCACCCGGGCAAAAGGGCTTCTAGCAGGTTGTTGTGTCCCTGTTACTTAACATTAGGTCAGCCAGTTGACCCTTGGAGTTCACTTCTTTGCCATGGGGGGGGGGGGTATAATTTGGGGCAGGTCCAGTCTTGCAAGTCTTCTTACAGGTTTCAACAGCAGATGCAGTCCTTCATCTGTCTTCCACAGAAGGTGCCCAGAGATGCTATATTTATGCCTTGCACAAGCCTGTTAGTGGGGGTGACTCCTGGCCCTTTCCTAACCAATAGGGAAAATGTTTCTAGGGGTCACCAGACCCTCTTTTGAATCAACTCCTGTGTGCCATACTGCAAACAGCCTCACAGCGCCCCTCCCTGGAACCTTTTGTCCCTTGTGCAGAGCTCCTGTGCCCAATCCTTCTCTTGGTTACCCCATACCAGTTCTAGGAGCAGCTGCTCTCCCACTGAGATTGGCACCTGGCTGACTAGAGGGACAAAGGAAGGAGAAGGCCCAGGTGTTAGCTACATCTCCCGTGACAGCGTAGGCTTGTTTGAAATTGATTAAGTTCCTGGATTCATTTATGATGGCAATCATGGGAGAGGAACAGAACAATTTCCTACAAACAAGGCCTTTGTCTCAACTCTGGAAGCAAGTTCACACCTCATCAATGAGCAATTCAGCTCTAGGGTGACACTTGCAAGCTCATGCAAGTGGGCTTCTAGATGCTTTGTGTAGGTAAAAGGGGACCTTTTTAAAGTACAATTTCCAAATATTTATTATAAAGCTAACTTTACCATTTTATTGGGCTTGTAATAAATATGTTAAAAAGTTCAAGATTTAACTTTGTAACTCTTTGTGAGGCAGAGTTAACGATATTTATTTTAATATTACCTCCCAATTCTGTCCTATGGAACAGTTAAACCTGCTGCAGTAAAAATAACATGTATTGCCTTTTCATTGCACATACATGTTTAACATTAAACGTTTGCATGTCCTGCTTTTTAAATACCAAGCACCTTGCTTTATGGGCCTGTAAGGCCTTACTAAGGGGTGACTTGTGAATATTTAAAAGAAGGCTTAGGCCTGTCAAAAGGGTTTATTGTAACGGTTGAATTTGCATTTTTAAAACTTCACAAACAGGCTACAGAGGTAGGCCCGCTGTTGTGTTTTGCACTGCCACTGTAATGTTGGCACATTGTATGTTTGTCAAGAATGCTTAAGAAATGAGACAGCAAACGCATTAACCTGATGCTGTTGAATCCAGCAGGAGCAATATTGAAATACGTGTGTTAAGATGTGTAATCCACCAATGCTCAACTGTGCCGACATCAGTGAGCCTCTAAACAACCCACGTAGAGGAAGCACTGAGGGGAAAGGGGGAAATACAACAAGGATAGAAGGGAAGAGACTCTGTACCTGTCTGTGCTTTTTGAAACTACCTCAGAGTGTCAAGTTTATGGACTATCTGGTCTCTGGGATGTCATGTCCAGAATATCTGGTGTCTGGGATGTCTGTTCTCTTGGAAGTTAGTTCTCTCCAAAGAACCTGAGTTGAGAGAAACTACCTAATGAAAAGAAATGGCAACAGATAAGCACAAATAGAATGCATCAGTGATTTTGCTAGCCGTTTTTTATGAGGGATGATGATTAAATGATACCTGGCACTATATGCTTGTCTGCTCAGATTTGCTCCAGAGTGTGATAGTAATGAGGTTCTAAGATCAGAGTTTCAATCCAAGCAATTCCATAAGACTAATTTCAGTCACCAAGCAGAAGACTCTTGAATGAGAAAGGACTAAATGGTTACTTTTGACTTTCTTGTCGAATTCAAGCTTTCACAGCTGTATGGAGATGGCTCTCACTCATACATGCTATTTGTAAATGCTTTACCACTGTTACACGCAAGTATTCCTTTGTGTCCAGTATTGCTTGGCTCACTCTCTCTTGAGCTGTTATTGAAGTTGCAACTCTGTAATTCACAGTCTCTTCTTTTTTTTAATACCAACCTGTATCAGAACACTAGCAGTAGCAACAAAATGTACTTAGCTGTCTGTTCTTGTTGTTTATTTCTTTCAAGTTTTGTACTGCCAGGAAGGACTGAACAGGACAGCTGCCGACCACCAAAAACCTATGAACTGTTGACACCGGTACGTACTTCAGGAGCCCCTGGTTGTTGTTTGCCAAACACGCTATTGCTGAGCACTGGGTGTGGCCTTTTATTAGGCGCTGAGGTAAAATGGCCACCTAGATTACCAAATCTCCTGCGACCTTCAGGTAAGTTCCAGAACGGTCCCATGTGGATGTGCGCTGCGTTAAATCACCAATTGGTTGTTTTGCTGAATGTTCCATATATGCCTCTGTTGTGTTGTGAATACACCAACTACACTTTTATATTTTTGTAAATCTATTGTATGTTTCTCTATGCTCAAGATGATTGGGTGCCTGCACGGGAACTCGGAATACCAAGTGACTCTAATACAGTTGGGAGAAGCTTCATGTTCATGACAGTAACCCCCCCCCAGCAAAAGTGTTGTCTTGTCGATGGTCCTGGCTTAGTCGAATAGGTGTTGTGAAAGCGTTTGACAATTTGGGAGTCTGGAGGAGATGTGCAGCCAGTTCCCAAGACCATTCTTCAGGTCTGATTCCCTTCCAATCCACTAGATATAAAAGATGTCTCTGACTAATCTTTGAATTTAAGATATGTTTAATTTCGTATTAAGTTCCCCTTTGATCATCCCTGGAGTAGGTGGATCAAGGATTCTAGTGTGGGGATGGCAGATCTTTAGGAGAGATACATGGAATATTGGGTATATGTGATTGTTGGAAAGAAGAGCTAGTTCAACAATGACTGGATTGAGGATTTTAGCAACTGTAAAATGTCCTACATACCAGAGGTATAGCTTGCGATTTCCAGGATGTGTTAAATGTTTGGCGGCTAACCATACACAATCTTCCACTTGGTAAGGGAGTTCTATTGAATGCTTTCTATAAGCATATTTCTTTGTGAGTTTCTGGGCTTCCTCTAGACATTTATTAGTTGCCTGCATGATGGTGCATAAGTGTTCATGTTGTTCCTCTTCCGAAGGCAACTGGGATGGCCTGGGTAAGTCAAAAGGTAAGATAGTAAGATGTTAGGAATAAAGCCTATTAGACAGTAGAAAGGGAACAATGTAGTGTGTTCTGTGTTATGATGCACAAATCCAGCCACCCAGAGATGCTGTGACCAGGTATCCTCATATCGTAGAGCTAAGCGGTGCAGATATTGTCTTAGCTTTTGATTTAATCATTCTGTCATGCCATCTGCCTCGGGTTAGTAACTAGTAGATAGACGAGCATCAATTTTTTAATTTCTGCATAGGTGTTGCCAGAAATGAGAGGTAAACTGTATGTCTTGGTCTGAAATTATTAATCTAGGCATTTTGTGTAGCCGAATAATTTTCTGGGCAAATCCCTGCATTACGTCTAGGGCTTTAGGGACCGTAGTTAGTGCTATAAAGTGTCCCATTTTGGCTAGACAGTCTATTACCCGAAGCATCCCTGTGTTGCCTTGGCTAAGGGGTAGCTCAACTATAAAGTCCATAGAAATGGTGTGGCATGGGAATTGGACTTTAAAGGCCTCTCCACATGTGTTTTGATAATTGGCCACAATGAGTAACGGGACATTTGAGAAACAGACATGAATATCCCTAATGTCCTGTTAAGTCCGTTTTGTACGATCATTGCATGATTTGGTTTTGGAGATCTGGAAAGGGTATGTATAAAGCCTGACCGTGATATAACAGCTCTTCTTTTTCATATCAGTTTGGGCCTTAATTTGGCCATTCCTTGGTTTGGATATCATTCACTCATGAGTATTTTAAGAAATATGTGGTTAAAATGTAAACACTTTGGCTGATCAAGTCCAACTCTGCCATGTGTTTTTGTAAAATGAAGGGAGGATCAACTTTGGGATTTTCATCTGATACACCATAAGCTCTTTATAAAGCATCAGCCTTAACTGGCGTGGGGTCAAATCACATGCTGACCTTAGAAAATGTAGATGTCTATAATCTGAGCAGATCTCAATGGTGTACCTAGCTCAAGTTAAATAATGGTGCCATTCTTCAAAAGCTCTTTTTATAGCCAGTATCTCCTTAATGGATATGTTACAGTTCCATTCACAGGGAGACAGCTTCTATGAGTTGTACGCCACTGGGTGTATTTGGCCAGTTTCTGGGTGCACTTGCAATAAAACTTCACCTAAAGCCTGACTGGAAGCATTTGCATAAAAAATAACCCCTTCGCTGGCAGGCTTTTTCCCCTTCCTATGCCGAGCCTTTTTTTGGCTATTTGGGGCAGTTCGCGCTTAGACTCTCATAACTTTTTGTTCACAAAAGCTACCCACACCAAATTTGCGGCCTTTTTTTCCAACATCCTAGGGATTCTAGAGGTACCCAGACTTTCTGGGTTCCCCAGAAGGAGACCAAGAAATTAGCCAAAATACAGTGAAAATATCGTTTTTTTTTTCAAATAAATGTGAAAAAGGGGCTGCAGAAGAAGGCTTGTGGTTTGTCCCCTGAAAATGGCATCAACAAAGGGTTTGTGGTGCTAAAATCACCGGCTTCCCAGCTTTCAGGAACAGGCAGACTTGAATCAGAAAACCCAAATTTTCAACCCATTTTGGCATTTTACTGGGACATACCCCATTTTTACAATTTTTTGTGCTGTCAGCCTCCTTCCAGTCAGTGACAGAAATGGGCGTGAAACCAATGCTGGATCCCAGAAACCGAAACATTTCTGAAAAGTAGACAAAATTCTGAATTCAGCAAGGGGTAATTTGTGTAGCTCCTACAAGGGTTTCCTACAGAAAATAACAACTGAAAAAAAAAATATTGAAATTGAGGTGAAAAGAACTGCAATTTTTCTCTACGTTTTACTCTTTAACTTTTCCTGCAATGTCAGATTTTTTAAAGCAATATACCGTTACATCTGCTGGACTCTTCTGGTTGCAGGGATATATAGGACTTTTAGGTTCATCAAGAACTCTAGGTACCCAGAGCCAATAAATGAGCTGCACCCTGCAGTGGGTTTTCATTCTATATCGGGTATACAGCAATTCATTTGCTGAAATATAAAGAGTAAAAGATAGCTATCAAGAAAACCTTTGTATTTCCAAAATGGGCACAAGATAAGGTGTTGAGGAGCAGTGGTTATTTGCACATCTCTGAATTCCGGGGTGCCCATACTAGCATGTGAATTACAGGGCATTTCTCAAATAGATGTCTTTTTTACACACTCTCTTATATTTGGAAGGAAAAAATGTAGAGAAAGACAAGGGGCAATAACACTTGTTTTGCTATTCTATGTTCTCACAAGTCTCCCGATAAAAATGGTACCCCAGTTGTGTGGGTAGGCCTAGCGCCCGCGACAGGAAATGCCCCAAAACACAATGTGGACACATCCCATTTTTTCACAGAAAACAGAGGTGTTTTTTGCAAAGTGCCTACCTGTAGATTTTGGCCTCTAGCTCAGCCGGCACCTAGGGAAACCTACCAAACCTGTGCATTTCTGAAAACTAGAGACCTAGGGGAATCCACGATGGGGTGACTTGTGGGGCTCTGACCAGGTTCTGTTACCCAGAATCCTTTGCAAACCTCACAATTTGTCAAAAAAAACTCATTTTCCTCACCTTTCGGTGACAGAAAGTTCTGGAATCTGAGAGGAGCCACAGATTTCCTTCTACCCAGCGTTCCCCCAAATCTCCCAATAAAAATGATACCTCCCTTGTGTGGGTAGGCCTAGCGCCCGTGACAGGAAATGCCCCAAAACACAACGTGGACACATCCCATTTTTTCACAGAAAACAGAGGTGTTTTTTGCAAAGTGCCTACCTGTAGATTTTGGCCTCTAGCTCAGCCGGCACCTAGGGAAACCTACCAAACCTGTGCATTTCTGAAAACTAGAGACCTAGGGGAATCCAAGATGGGGTGACTTGTGGGACTCTGACCAGGTTCTGTTACCCAGAATCCTTTGCAAACCTCAAAATTTGGCTAAAAAAACATATTTTCCTCACATTTCGGTGATGGAAAGTTCTGTAATCTGAGAGGAGCCACAAATTTCCTTCTACATAGCGTTCCCCCAAGTCTCCCAATAAAAATGGTACCTCACTTGTGTGGGTAGGCCTAGCGCCCACGAAAGGAAATGGCCCAAAACACAACGTGGACACATCACATTTTTTCACAGAAAACAGTGCCTACCTGTGGATTTTGGCCTCTAGCTCAGCCGGCACCTGTGGAAACCTAGCAAACCAGCACATTTTTGAAAACTAGACACCGAGGGGAATCCAAGATGGGGTGACTTGTGGGGCTCTGACCAGGTTCTGTTACCCAGAATCCTTTGCAAACCTCAAAATCTGGCAAAAAAAAAACACTTTTTCCTCTCATTTCGGTGACAGAAAGTTCTGGAATCTGAGAGGAGCCACAAATGTCCTTCCACCCAGCGTTCCCCCAAGTCTCCCGATAATAATGGTAACTCACTTGTGTGGGTGGGCCTAGCAACGTGGACACATCACATTTTTTCACAGAAAACAGAGGTGTTTTTTGCAAAGTGCCTACCTGTGGATTTTGGCCTCTAGCTCAGCCGGCCCCAGGGGGGCAGAAATGGCCTAAAATAAATGTATCCCCACAATCCCCTCGGGGAGCGACCCTTGCCTACGGGGCCGCTCCCCTTGCGTGACGGTGCAAAAAAAAAGATCCCCGGTGCCTAGTGGTTTCTGTCCCCCTTGGGGGCAGATTGACCTAAGATGGGCCGATTTGCCCCAAGGGGGGCAGAAATGGTCTAAATACAATTTGCCCCTCCGGGGAGCGACCCTTGCCTAAGGGGTCGCTCCCCATCTCTAAAAAAACAAAAAAAACAAAAAAACACACATTTTTTTTGCCCTGGCGCCTAGAGGTTTCTGCCCCACCTGGGGGCAGATCGGCCTAATAACAATAGGCCTATCTGCCCCTGGGGGGGCAGAAATGGCCTAAAATAGATTTGCCCCCCCAGCCCCCAGGAGAGCGACCCTTGCCTATGGGGTCGCTCCCCTTGCGTGACGGCGGAAAAAAAAAGATCCCTGATGCCTAGTGGTTTCTGCCCCCCTTGGGGGTAGATTGACCTAAAATTGGCCGATCTGCTCCCAGAGCAGGCAGAAATGGCCTAAATACAATTTGCCCCTCCAGGGGAGCGACCCTTGCCTAAGGGGTCGCTCCCCATCTCTAAAAAACAAACAAACAAAAAACAAAAAACAAAACACAAAAAAAATTAGCTTTGGCGCCTAGAGGTTTCTGCCCCCCCCGGGGGTAGATCGGCCTAATAACAATAGGCCGATCTGCCCCCAGGGTGACAGAAATGGCCTAAAATTAATTCGCCCCCCAGCCCCCTGGGGAGTGACCCTTGCCTACGGGGTCGCTACCCTTGCGTGACGGCTCCAAAAAAAAAGATCCCTGGTGCCTAATGGTTTCTGCCCCCTTGACCTAAAATCGGCCAATCTGCCCCCAAAGCGGGCAGAAATGGCCTAAATACAATTTGCTCCTCCAGGGGAGAGACCCTTGCCTAAGGGGTCGCTCCCCATCTTTAAAAAAACAAACAAGCATAAAAAATTAAAAAAATAAATTTAGCCCTGGTGCCTAGAGGTTTCTACCCCCCCTGGGGGCAGATCGGCCTAATAACAATAGGCTGATCTGCCTCCAGGTGGGGCAGAAATGGCCTAAAATAAATTTGCTCCCCCAGCCCCCCCGGGGAGCGACCCTTGCCTAAGGGGTCACTCCCCTTACGTGAAATTCACGAACAAAAAAAAAAAACGCCCTGGTATCTAGTGGTTTCTGCCCCCCTTGGTGGCAGATTGGCCTCATAACAATAGGCCAATCTGCCCCCAAGGGGGACAGAAATGGCCTAAATGTAATTTGCCCCCTATGGGAGCGACCCTTGCCTAAGGGGTCGCTCCCCACCTCTAAAACAAAAAAACAAAACAAAAATGTTTTTTTATCCCTGGTGCCTAGAGGTTTCTGCCCCCCCTGGGGGTAGATCGGCCTAATAACAATAGGCCGATCTGCTCCCAGAGCAGGCAGAAATGGCCTAAATACAATTTTCCCCTCCAGGGGAGCGACCCTTGCGTAAGGGGTCGCTCCCCATCTCTAAAAAAACAATAAAAAAAAAAAAGAATTTGCCCTGGCGCCTAGAGGTTTCTGCCCCCCCTGGGGGCAGATCGGCCTAATAACAATAGGCCGATCTGCCCCCAGGGGGGCAGAAACGGCCTAAAATAAATTTTCCCCCCGGGGAGCGACCCTTGCCTACGGGGTCGCTCCCCTTGCGTGATGGCGCAAAAAAAAAGATTCCTGGTGCCTAGTGGTTTCTGCCTCCCCTTGGGGGCAGATTGACCTACAATCGGCCAATCTGCCCCAAAAGCAGGCAGAAATGGCCTAAATAGAATTTGCCACTCCAGGGGTGCGACCCTTGCCTAAGGGGTCGCTCCCCATCTCTAAAAAACAAAAAAAAAAAAAAAAAAAAAAGGAAAAATTTGCCCTGGCGCCTAGAGGTTTCTGCCCCCCCTGGGGGTAGATCGGCCTAATAACAATAGGCTGATCTGCCCCCAGGGGGGACAGATATGGCCTAAAATAAATTCTCTCCCAGCCCCCTGGTTAGCGACCCTTGCCTACGGGGTCGCTCCCCTTGCATGACGGCTCACAAAAAAAAGATCCCTGGTGCCTAATGGTTTCTGCCCCCTTGACCTAAAATCGGCCGATCTGCCCCCAAAGCAGGCAGAAATGGCCTAAATACAATTTGCCCCTCCAGGGGAGCGACCCTTGCCTAAGGGGTCGCTCCCCATCTTTAAAAAAACAAACAAACATAAAAAATAAAAAATAAAAATTCAGCCCTGGCGCCTAGAGGTTTCTGCCCCCCCCTGGGGGCAGATCGGACTAATAACAATAGGCCGATCTGCCTCCAGGGGGGGGCAGAAATGGCCTAAAATAAATTTGCTCCCTAAGGGGTCACTCCCCTTACGTGAAATTCACGAACAAAAAAAAAAAACTCCCTGGTATCTAGTGGTCTTCCCCTTCCATCCCTGACTTGCGGGGGTCAGGGGGAATCCCACAGAGGGAGCGCTAGTGCTCCCTCTGGGCTGTGTGCCCAGGACGTAATGGTTACGTCCTGGGCACAGCAGCACTGTGCCTCAGGATGTAACCATTACGTTTTGGGCACAGAAGGGGATAAAAGGAAAAGTTCTGTTTGGATGGCGTAAAACAAGTGCTTGGACAAATGGTCTTTTGAGTTCTGCAAATGCCTTGTCTGTTTCTGGGAGCAACCTAAATGGAATTCCCTTACAAAGTAACATGGTTAGGAAATGAACCACTGAGGAAAAGTATTTGATACACCGCCTATAGAAATTAGTGAATCCCAAAATTCCCTTTAAACTCTTCATGTTAGTAGGAGTTGACCACTGAAGAATTGTGTTGATCTTGCTTTCATCTATCTGGATTCCATCTGGGCTTATGATGTATCATAGAAAACCAATTTTGGGTGCATGAAACAAACATTTCTCCAGTTTTGCAAAACGATGGTATCGATGCAAACATTCTAAGAACCGTCTCCACATGTTGTATGTGTTCTTGTGGTATGACTTAATAAATAAGGATATCTTTTATATAGATGCATAACACTTCCAGGTATCCTCTTAACACATCGTCCATAAGCTACTGAAAGGCTGCCGGGGTGTTACAGAGTCCTAAAAGGCATGGCCCGGTAATTGTAGAATCCAAAACTTGGTCCAGAAATGGGTCTTCCACTCGTCGCCCTTTCAGACTCTGACAAAGAGGTATGAGCCCTGGAGATCCAGCATAGTAAGTATTACCAGCTTTTTGATCAGGTCTAAGAGAACTGGTCTCAAAGGTATAGGGTATCTATTCTTTATGAATATTTTTTAATTGGCTGGTAATCTATATATCTCTGTAAGTCCCCCACCCCCTTTTGGGGAACAAAAAAGAGTGGAGAGGATGCTGGAGACTTTGACTGGCGAATAAACCCATAAGCTAAGTTTTCCTCTATGTATTGTTTTAAATGTAGAGTTTCAGCACACTCAGGTCCATATTTATACTTTTTGACGCAAACCAGCAGCGGTGCTGGTTTGGGTCAGAAAATTTACCGCCGGCTAACGCCATTCCTACGCACCAGGCGGGCGCCTTATTTAAGGATTAACGTTAGCCGGCTCTGCGGGCTGGTCAGAGTAAAAAAAAATTACTCTAACCAGGCAGCCCCGGTGTAGGGAAAAATGGGGGTTGTGCATCAAAAAATGGTGCAAGTCAGGTTAGAGTAAAAAATCATGGCTCTAACCGGACTTGCGTCATTTTTTGACGCACAACCCCCATTGAAATGACTCCTGTCTTAGCAAAGACAGGAGTCATGCCCCCTTGCCCAATGGCCATGCCCAGGAGACTTCTGTCCCCTGTGCATGGTCATTGGGCACAGTGGCATGTAGGGGAACCCAAGTTAGGCCCCCATGCCACTTTAGAAAAATAAAAACATTATACCTACCTCAACTTACCTGTACTAACCTGGGATGTGCCCCCCCGTCCATTGGTGTCCTCCAGGGGTGGGCGAGGGTGGCAGGGGGTGTCCCTGGGGGCAGGGAAGGGCACCTGTGGACTGCTTCCATGGTCAGAGACCATGGAAGTGAGCCCACAGGCCCCTTACTGCGTGCCCTCACCCAGGTGTTAAAAAACAGCGCACATCAGGCTGTGCGCCATTTTTTAAGGCCTGCCCCCTCCTGTGCGTCAAAATGACGCAGGAGTATAAATAAGGCGCACAGGCCTTAAAGTCATTTTTTGGATGGGAACGCCTACCTTGCATGTCATTACCGCAAGGCGGTTTCCCACATCCATAAACTGACGCACAAAGAGGAATTTTAACGTTCGCGGGATCGGGCGTCATAGTATAAATATGGTGTTAGGTTTGCACCGAATTTGCGTAAAAAAATTGGCAAAAACAGAATATAAATATGCCCCCCCAAGGCCTAAATTAATCTGCACGGGGTTGCCATCCCAAATACTAAGTCTATGCAGCAGTCACAATCTCATTGTGGGAGAAGTTCACTGGCTTTTTCTTTGTTGAAAACTGCACTGTTGGCAGTATAGCATTCGAGTAAAGAAGTTATGCAGCATATCGGTGTGTTCACACAGCCATACGCTAGCACTTTTGCTGGTCCTTACTCTAGGGAAGTCTGATGGGGGCTGTAGCAATGTAAAGGTATTATATGGTATGACTAGGTAGTCTTACCATGGAATACCAACACAATACCCAGTAGTGGACCCAGGATTCACTCTCAGCAAACCCTAGCTCAGTCCTTGTAGGGTCAAAGAGCAGTCAGGCTACTTAGAGGAAGATGTGTAAAGCATTTCACATTAGCAACATGGACGATAAGTGAATTACATGAATCAACAGAAATCCAACACCAATTTAGAAAAATAGATTATAATGTAATCTTAATTTAGACACCAAAACAAACTTTATAGCTTTTGTACAACCGGACTTGTGAATTTTTAAGTCTTTAGAAAATACAGTACTTTTTACACTTAAAAGGCCTCCATTGAAGTTAATGTGGAAAATAGCAGTGTGCACTCGAGCACTTGTAGGGTGAGTTATAACAAACCCACGGGAACTTAAGGTTCTGCGGGGACCTAGAACAAGATTCAGCAGTCGAACTTTTGTTAACTTGCACAGGGAGTCCGGTTACAGAGGTGACTTGGCTGTCCTTGGTGCTGAACGGTCCATAGTGGCTAGTGCGTTTTGCACTCCTTTGCAAAACTGGATTTGGGGGTGGACTCACACTCTGCCCTTTGGATGTAGAGGTCTTTGGGGGGCCAGAACCAGAAATCAGTGCTTGGATCTTACCCACCTCGTCCACTGGATCCCTCCGGACGCAAAGGTAGCTCCTAGCTGTCAATAAGTCCAAAAGTGTCTTTGTCACTTTTTTAAAGATTTTTTTTTAATTTGGACTTCTTCACTTTTTGGATGAAATAGATTACAATTCTTTCTAAGTCCCCATTCAGAATGTGACTTTGTCACTTTTTTGTAGAAAACGATGAATTTGCACTTTTTCACTTTTTGGATAAAAAAAGTTTATCTTTTCATCCAAAAAGTCAATTCTCCCATTCTGAGATGGGAGCCGGCATGCATGTCAACTTTGAAAAAAGTTGAATTGTAAGTCCTATCTCAGAATGAGATGGGACTTAAAAAAAAGAAAGTTTGAAAAACATTGAATGTTCTTTTAAGTCCACAATCTAAATGGAACTTTGTCACTTTTTTGAAGAAAACATTTGAATATAGATATTTTTTCACTTTTTGGATGAACAAATGTGATTTTTTTTACAAGTCCTCACTCAGAATGGGACTTTGTCACTTTTTTGCAGAAAAAAATATAATTTGGATTTTTTCACTTTTTCGACAAAAAAAGTTGAATATTTTTCAAAGTCCCACTCAGAATGGGACTTTGTCACTTTTTTGTAAATTTGAATTTGGATTTTTTCACTTTTTGGATAAAAATGGTAACATATTTGTAAATCACCTCTCAGAATGGGACTTTGTCACTTTGTTGCAGAAAATGATGAATTTGCACTTTTTCAGTTTTTGGATGAAAAAGTTCCAATCTTTTCTAAGTCGCCAATCAGAATGGGATTCTGTCACTTTTTTGAAGAAAACATTTGAATTTGGATTTTTAAACATTTTGGATGAAAAATGTACAATATTTTCTAAGTCCCCACTTAGAATGGGACTTTGTCACTTTTTTGCACAAAACAATGAATTTGCACTTGTTCTCTTTTTGGATGAAAAAAGTTGATCTTTTCATCCAAAAGTCAAAATGCCCCATTTTGACATGGTAGACGGGAAAGATGCCGACTTTGACAGAATGAGATGGGACTTAGAAACAATTTCAACTTTTGAAAAAAGTTGAAAGTTTTTCCAAATCCCCACTAAGAATGGAACTTTGTTACTTTTTTTGAAGAAAACATTTAAATAAAGATTGTTTAACTTTTTGGATCCAAAAAGTTACAATTTATCATAAGTACCCACTCAGGATGAGACTTTGTCACTTTTTTGAAGAAAAAAATTGAAGTTGTTGCTTTTTCACTTTCTGGATGAAAAAAGTAACAACTTTTTCAAAGTCCCTACTCAGAATGAGACTTTGTCATTTTTTTGAAGAAAACAATTAATTTGCACCTTTGCACTTTTTGGATCAAAAAAGTTGATCTTTTCATCCAAGCAGTCAAAATGTCCCATTCTGACATGGAAGCCGGCAAACATGTCAAATTTGACAAAAGTTGAATTCTTTTTTAAGGGGGGATGCAATACCATTTGCGACCGCGTACGCGGTCGCAAATGGCATCGCAGTTACCATCCACTTCAAGTGGATGCTAACCCACTCGCAAATTGGAAGGGGTCCCCATGGGACCCCTTCCAGTTTGTGACTGGACCCAAAAATATTTTTTCAGGGCAGGGAGTGGTCCAAGGGACCACTCCCTGCCCTGAAAAAATACCGAAACTAAAGGTTTCGTTTTTTTTTTAAGTGCAGCTCGTTTTCCTGTAAGGAAAACGAGCTGCACTTAAAAAAAAAAAACTGCTTTATTTAAAAGCAGTCACGAACATGGAGGTCTGCTGACGACAGCAGGCCTCCATGTTTGCGAGTGCCTATACTCGCTATGGGGCCGCAATTTGCGACCCACCTCATGAATATTCATGAGGTGGGTCATTGCGACCCCATAGCGAGTCGAGGTCGGTGTCTGAGACACCGTACTGCATACCAAATTGCGAGTTGCAATTTGCGAGTCGGATGGACTCGCAAATTGCAACTTGCAATTTGGTTTGTTGCTACATCTGGCCCTTTGTCACTTATTTGAAGGAAACAATGAATTTGACTTTTTCCCCTTTTTTGGATCAAAAAAGTTATTCTTTTCATCGAAACAGTCAAAATGCCCCATTCTGGCATGGGAGCGGGCAAACATGTCAACTATGACAAAAGTTTAATTGTTTTCCAAGTCCCATCTTAGAATGAAATGGGAGTTAAAAAAAACTTTTGAAAAAAGTTGAATGTTCTTCTAAGTCCCCACTCAGAATGGGACTTTTTGCAGAAAACAATTAATTTGCCACTTTTTCACTTTTTTAAAAAAAATACCCAGTTTTTATTGAGTTGGAAAATTATAATCAACAATAAACATACAGTGCAGTGCAGGTTATAGCAAGACATGGCAGTATCATTATATCACAGTACTATAGGGTATTATTAACTTAAGTCCAAGACAAGAGACAATAGTACCCATTGCGGCAGAATTTCCCTTCAACCCACCCCACTCAACAAAGATCCACATGAGACCAGACATTATATAAATTGTGGAAAACAGAAACATGTCTACACCATAGTTGGGCGTCACCTGCTCAGAAGGTTTAATATGTATCCTCACTCCTTTCATCCTCTGTACTGCCTGCAGAGCTTAAGTCCTCCACACCAGTGAACCGTTCCAGTAAGACACTCCAAGCAGCCACATCAATGAGTGCCCTCTCATCCCTTCGTGTCAGGCGCATATGTTGTCCCTCAGCCGCACCTTATTCCATTAAGTCCCGTATCCAACAGGAAACCAACGGACTCCAGGGGCACATCCAACCAATAGCTACCCTGCGCCTTGCCAATACCAGCTGTGCTAGTTTATATGGAATACTCTGGCCCGTGGTCTCTGCACCACTCCAAAAAGACATGTCAGTGGCGTTGCCTCCAATCCCAATCCTGTAACCTCCTCAACTTTCGCTGCCACTTCCTGCCAGAAGGTATATACCGTTCTGCAGGTCCAAGCCAAATGCAGGAAGGAAGCACCAAGTACGCCACACCTGGGACACCCCGCTATGCGTCTCGGATCGATCTTGTTTAGTTGGTTGGGTTTGAGGTATGTCCTGTGCACAAAGTTAAAGTGTAATAGCTTAAACCTATTGTTACATGAGACTGTGCGCACCAGGGACAACGCCAGTTCCAAATCAGCCTCTGCTATGGGTTCCCCCAGTTCATACTCCCACACCCTGCGCCCCACACTTATCACACCTGGTTGATCCTTCCGAAGGGCTTTATAAAACCTGGTAATCAAGTGAGTCCCCTCACCCCAGTTAATCAATCCATTCAGCACTGCTGAGGACTTAGGGGCTACTAGAAAACCACTTCAAAGCTCTCGTGCCACACTTTACATTTTTGCATATTGCAAAAATTGTCCAGAGCCCAGGCCAAATGAATCCTTAGCTTCAGTAAAACAAATAAACTCTACGTTGGGGTATAGATCTCCAGCCACCTTGCATCCTCCCAGCCTCCAAGCCTCCATGGACATCAACTTTTCCATATCCCTAAAGGGTGCTAAATCCCATATCCTCATCTCTCTGTCGAAATGGGCCCTTCGGAGCACATGTTTAACTGCCTGCTACCAGATCCCCACAGTGGTCTTGACCAAGTAGGGAACAAAGGGATCAGATCGACCCCCGACATCAATAGATGCACCAATGTCCGCCCATCCAACATTCCTGCTAACAGTCTTTTCTCCCAATTATCAGAATCTGTCATCCACTTAGTAGCGTATTGCAGGTGTGCTGCATAATAATATTGGGCCAGATGTATGAAGAAATGGCTTTGCGAATTGCAAATAGCGATTTTTAAGAAATCGCTATTTCCGAGTCGCAATAGGCCATGTATCATAATTGCGATTCGGAATTAGCGATTTCTTAAAAATCGCTATTTGTGGTTTGCGAGGCCCATTTACCGAATCGTAATTTGCATTTTCGCAAATTGCGATTCGGTAATTCGGTAATACACACCTGGAGGAGCCTGATCACATCACAAGCAGGAAGTGAGTCATCCCAGGCAGTTTCAGGTGCCACACCCAAACCAGCATCCAGAGAGAGTCAGCCCAGCCACACTGAGCAACACTCTGAAGGAGGCAGCACACCAGAACAACCATGGACACCTCTGCCCAAGGAAAGGAGAAGGGAGAAAGAAAGCGTAAGCTCAAATTTAGCGAGCAAGAGCTGGAGGTGCTGACAGAGGAGGTGGTCAGGAGCCATGACCGGCCTTTTGGCAAAAGCTCACTCCAGGTGCCTGAGAGTGAGAAAAGGAGACTCTGGGCAGACATACAAACAAAGATCTGCGCTGTTGGAGTGGCACAGCACTCGGTAGAAGAAATTAAGAAGAGGTGGTACGACCTGCGGTCCCGTGCCAAGGAGAGGGTGGCAAGACGACTGCAGGAGGCGGCCCACCCACAGAGTCACCCTCCACCCCGATAGAGGACCTAGTGGAGTCCACACTCCTCCCTGAAGCAGTCAGTGGGGTAACTGAGATTGACACCTCCGGCACACCAAGTACCAGCAAAGGTAAGTGCAATATTGAATTGTAACCCCATATGTGTATGCACAAAAGCCCCTTAGGAATTAGCAAGTAATGTAAAACATTGTGAGAAGTAGTCCCATCTTAGAAGCAGCACAACAATGCATTATTGGAGTGGCAGTCCACAACCCAGAGCTGAAACTAGCACATACAATGTAATTAAGTAGAGCGACACCCAGAAGAACACAACACCCACAACACAGTGAAGAAAAGTACCTGTACCTTTATTACCATTGTGTGACCGTAATTGTAACAAACATAACTGACATGCTGAATATTGTCGTTGCAGGTGGGCCAGGCCCAGCAGCCACAGCATGTGCCAGCTTAGGGGAGACTGGCACCCATCCAGCTTCAGATTCCAACACGAGTGGGTCTCTGAACATTGCGCCACTCTGACACAGGCCCAGGGCACTGCCACTGCCAGAGCTCAGTCAGGACTCCGATGAGCAGCAGGAAGGCCCACATACACCATCCCCAACTGGCAGAAGCACCCAGATGCAGGAGCCCAGTTCGCAGCAGACCACAGCACCCCGCAGGATGGCTACAAATGCAGGTGCACAGGCGTATGACGCTTGTGAGGGAACCTCCTTCTTTGGTGACCTGGAATCGGCTATGTTGCAGCAGCAGCGCCTGCAGAATAAAAAGATCACTGCATTACAAAAACAGATGCAGCAACATAATGCAAACATGGGGAGCCTGTATCGCCAGCTGGAGTGCCTGAATGCAAACATTGAACAGCTGCATGAGGGACAGGTCCAGGCATCGCAGGACACAAGGGAGCTCACTTCTGCTGTGAGGGAACTATGTCAGGAGCTGCGCCATGACAGGGTGAGCCCTCACAGGCAGGAGCGAAGCTTCATGAGCATGTTCGGGGGATTTTGTCGCTCTGTGACTAGGCTGGCTAATTCCACCTCCCAAATTTCATGTCATGCAGTGGCTGCACAGGTGGAGGCAGCACACAGCAGCAGGGATGTGGCTCACGGACTAGTCCAAATCACAAATGTGATTGACAACATCATGGGAAACAGGTCAGCCACACCTAGCGAGCTTGGACTTGGAGACATGGAGGACACATCCAGCCTCAGCAGCATAGCTGTGCCCGCAATGGACACCAGACGGCACAGTGCAAAGCACAGCACTGCCACAGAGGCAGACAATCGAGGTGCCAGTGAGGCAACTGGGCACCCGAGTGGGGTGCGTGGGCGCAAGAAGTGACTGTAGTGGCGAGAGGGGTAATGAGTACACTATGAAGGAATAGTGCTTTACTGTGGACTTCTATTGTTTTTTTTTTAAATCACTTTTGTTGGTATTCGTTGGACTAACATTACCTGACATTAAGGTAATAAATTCACTCACTACAGGTACATTTGTCAGTGCATTTGTGTTGTTCATACTTACATCTGAAATGGTTGTGTGTGATGTCAGCACGCCTTTGCCTTCCCTCTGCTGCACTGGTCCTGTCTGCTGGCTGTAGGGGTTGTATGGGTTCATCATCCTCATCAGATTCAGAATCACATATTTCTACAGGTATGCTCCTGGTGGTAGCTATATTGTGCAAGATTGCACAAGTAGCCACTATTCTACATGTTGTCTCTGGGCTGTACTGTAGTGCCCCTCCACTTTTGTGGAGGCACCGGAAGTGACACTTCAGCAGTCCAAAGGTGCGCTCCACCACGTTGCGGGTCGCCCTGTGTGTTGCATTGTATCTCCGTTCAGCAGGTGTAGTATGATTTAGGTAGGGCGTCATCATGTAGGTGCGCACTGCATAGGCACTGTCTCCTGGAAAGGACAGAGGGTATATTGAGTAACTGAGCCATCTGACATCAGCATGCCATCAATGCGCCAGTGTACAGAGGGACAATACCTAGAAGATATCCTTCTCCAAACTCCCCAGCTAGCAGTCTTGTGTTTATGCCGCTATGGCAAAAGATGTATGAATCATGGGTGTTCCCTGGGTACCTGGCCGCGAGATCAGTTATGATGTAGGAGGCATTGCATATCACCTGTATGTTCATTGAATGTTGGTATTTACGGTTGCGGTACACATATTCTGTGGCTGATGGTGGACAGATTGCTACATGTGTTCCATCTATTGCACCTAGGCACTTGGGGGAACTGTGCTATCTGGTAGAAATCTATTTTTGTCTGCTGTATTTCCTGTGGGGTGTGGGGGAATCTGATGTACTGGTGGATACTGCTCAGCATGGCGTTGATAAATGCATTGAAAAATCTAGAGAGGGTACTCTGTGAGACCCCTCCAGCTGCTGCTATGACCCCTAGATAGCTCCCTGAGGCAAGTAGGTGGAGGGAGCATAATACCTGCACATGGGTGGGGATATTATGAGTCCTATGTGTTCTGCGCTGCAGTATGGGTTGTAGCTCAGCTATCAGATCAAGTATCATGGCTGAGTTCAACCTATACCTCTCAAGTATTTCCTCCTCAGTCTGGTCAAAAAGTGTAATGCGCACTCTGAAAATGCGATCCTGTCTCCTCCTCCCTCTCCTCAAACCTGCCAAGATCCTCATCCTCCTCGCCATTACGTAGAGTGCAGCCATTGTGGAAAAGAGTCTGAGGCATTCTGAGCCTCTTTATATAGGTTGCAGCTGGTTACCACCTGCTTTCACTTAGTGGTATTTTGCATGTGCAAAATGCCAATCTGCAAAAAATCACAATTTGTGATTTTTTGGTGCATCGAATTGCGACTTGGATTTTGCGAATCGCATTTTGTGCCTCGCAGTTTCCTACTGGAAATACCGAATCGCAAAATGCGACTCGCAAAAACAGGTCGCAGCGCAAAAAAATCTAATTTTTTTTGCGATTTCTTATTCGCAGACCACGTTATTGCATTCGCAAACTGACAAATTTTGCGATTCGCACCGTTTGCGAATGCAAAAAAGTTATATACATCTGGCCCATTGTCTAATATTGGGAATCGGTAGCCCTCCCCCTCAAGGTCCCTCTGCAACACGGGCAGAGCCACCTTGCTACGTCGACCGACCTACACCAATCATATCAGCAAGCTATCTAGACCAGTGGTTCCCAACCTTTTGACTTCTGTGGACCCCCATTTTATCAATACTGGAGCCCGAGGACCCCCACTGAATCATTATTGGAACACGGGGACCCCCGAGGAGCCATTACTGATAGCTGGGACCTAATATTATTAAATGTTTTAAGCAGCCGCGGACCCCCAGGGGTCCCCGGCCCACAGGTTGGGAACCACTGATCTAGACGACGAAAGAGCAGAGCGGACAACGGATATAGAGAGTTCTGGAGCAGTTATGGACACTGTGGCAAGAACACCATCTTTGCTACAGCGGCCCTGCCCATTACAGAAGGAGGTAATCTGTTCCAGAATGAGACAGAACACTCCAGGCTGGTAACTACTCACTTTACATTATGCTTTTCATGCGCAGCCATAGTATGAGTAACCCATATGCCCAGATACCGGAAACTCTCAACTTCCCACCTGAGTACTGCCCTCGGTAACTCATCCTGGGGAACCCCGTAAAGAGACCCCAAGGGAAACAGGAGTTATTTTTTCCTATTTACCTTAAGACCAGAAACGACCCCAAAAACATTCAACCTCTGCAGCAACAACGGCACTGAGACACGGGGTTCCCGAAGATAAACCAATGCATCATCTGCATATAGGGAAACCATGTAAGTGGTCTGCCCCACCCGGATGACCCACGGTCCCAGCTCCTCTCGAAGCCAGATCGCCAGTGCCTCCACCGCCAGAGCAAAGAGGAGAGGCGAAAGTGGGCATCCCTGTCTCGTACCCCTGCCAATCTCCCAGGAATCCGAGAGCTCTCCCCCCACCTGAACTCGTGCAGTGGGGGCAGTGTACAGTAACCACACCCAGGCACAGAAACCGGGGCCGAACCCCATGCCCTGCAACACCTCTAAGAGATAGCCCCACTCAACTGTGTCAAAGGCCTTCTCCAAGTCTAAGGACACTAGCACCAATTCAGTTTCCTCACCCTCAGTTTCATGCAGAACATGTGCCAAACAATGCATCTCGCCACTAGTATTCCTAATGTGCACAGTGGGAGGAGCCTTCACCTCCCATTTCAGAATCCATGCCAAAGGTTTGCCAGATTTATCCCCGTCCCGATGCAGTTTCTGCCTGTATGCTCTTAGTGTGACCCGACTCAGAGTATCCCAAGAACTATTAACCTCCTTGTGTAACCTGAGTTCCTCCTTTTCAGCCATTCTTGTGTCTGGTAACCGCTGCTGAAAACCCCCTAACTTCTCCTCCAGATCTGTAAATTCCTGCTCAATTTGTCTGCGTACCCTGCACGCTGTACCTATGCAGACCCCCCGCACTATGGCCTTCATAGTCTCCCACTCAATACCCCTAGACATTGTCGTGTTCCAGTTCAAGTCCATGTAACCTTTGATGACCTCACCCACCCTGTCCCGACACCCCACATCAGTAAGGAAGTCTGCAGGCAGACGCCAACTATGTGTCAAACTATTGGCAGCAGCCACCCAGTGCAATTGCATCAGCACTGGCGCGTGATCAGACAAGAACCTCCCCAGATGTGTAACATCCAGAACCTGCGAGCTGCTAAGACCGCCCAGAAGAAACCTACCCAACTGAATGTGTGTATTATGTGTTCTGGAATGACAAGTGTATTCCCTGCCCTCTGGTTGCAGCTCCCTCCAACCGACCCATGCCCTAAATGACTCATCCACAAGAGATTTCACCATCAAAGGTTTAGTCTCCAGCTTCGGCGGGAGACGATCCAGTTCCCCATTCAATATACAGTTATAATCCCCTGCCCACACAATAGGCCTATCCACACTCTCCCCCAAGATCTCTGGTATTTTAGTATAAAAGGAGTGATCATCAGTATTAGGCGCACAAGTGTTAAGGATAATGATGGGTGATCCATCTAACATACCCTCTACTAGAACGTATCTACCCTCAACATCTACTTCACTATACATGTGAGTGAATGGAACCCCTGGAGCCACCCATATGGTCACGCCCCCCGTGTAAGAGGAGAAGGAGGATGAGAACATTTGACCCCGCCAATTCTTGGACAGTTTTTGTGCTTCCTTCTCAGTCATGTGCATTTCCTGAAGACAGGCAATATGAACGTTATGCCTCTTTAGAAAGAAGTCCACCCTGTAGCGCTTGGTTTATCTCTTCAACCCCCTGACATTCCACGTCAATATATTAATCTGACGACCCATATTGGTACTGAGCTTCCATCCCTCCCACTGTATCTCCACCCCTTACTTCCCGTCCCATTATGGGAAGACAAGGATGGTACACATTGCATATCTCGCCCATACACCTGCGCTGTTGGAACAACTTCAAATGTTGATGAACTTTGCCAGTCAAACCACTTGAACCCCCAACCCCCACCCTGGATATACAATAAAACAACCGTAACAAACCATACTGTGAATCCATACTACAGATGCTGCCAGGACAACTACCTAAATCCCAACTACCCAAATCTGAAGTCCTACCACAGCTCTGGAGTGACCACACCCACCCCGGCATCAACCTACAAATGCCTGAATACCAACCTAACATAGCTCAATATTGTCATAGGACCCCTGATGTCCAATACATTCCAGCGCTTAGATGAGGCCCCATCAGAACCTTAGCCGTAGTCTAGCCGCATCTCTCTGCCAGAGGAGTACTCTCACTTTGACACAAGCCCCACCAGTGAGAGCGCAACAGCAATCACGGATTATTAGGGACCTAGTCAGACCTGTGCGGAGACCCTCTCAGCTCCCAGATCCACCTCCCCATTCAAACCCTCAGTCACCATCACCAACGTCCCATCCTGTTGTATCTCAACTCTATGAGTAGAGTCCTTGGCCGACACACGAGCCACAGTATCCTCCAGGTGACCATCGTCATGAAACCTCCAGTCCGGACCATCCGCTCCAGAGGTCCAAGGGGCTGCCCCCCCAAGACCTTTCTGTTTTCCCTGTGGTTAACTCATCCCACATTTCCAACCATCTCCATACCTCCTCCGGACGCTCAAAGAAGTGTGACCTATCACCTGAAAGCACCTTTAAGAGCACCGGATACAGGAGCATATATCCGATGTTCATGGCACGAAGCTGCGCCTTCACCTCCAGGAATCCCTTTTGAGAACTCTGCACCTTGTTCGTTTAATAAGGATAAATGGATATTTTGCAGTTCTCAAATACTGCCCTGTCAGATTCGCAGGCAGCCCGCAACACACAGTCTCGGTCATTATAGTTCAAAAGACGGGCAATAATAGCCCTCGGCGGTGCTTAAGGCCGGGGAGGCACAACGAGGGCCCTATGAGCATGCTCCACCACAGATGCCCTGGAGAGCCAGGTCGGTTGCAGTACGTCTCTGATCCAATTCCCCACAAAAGTTTCTGCTGCGGACCACTCCGCATGCTGCGGGAAACCTAGCTGTCTGACATTATTCCGCCAGGACCTGCCTTCTACGTCCTCCAGCCTGGCCTCCATCCGTCCAACCGCAGTATTGGCCTGTACCATTTGTTTCCGCAGGACCCCCACCTCCGTTTGCAGCTCCACGATAGAGCCCTCCGCCACTTTGACCTTGTCAGACACCTTCCTATGGTCCGCCCGGAGAAGGTTAACCTCTACTGCCACCATTTCTATCTTGCCCTCCAGGGTTACCCTAGAGCCCTGGATGGCTGCAAGAAGCTCTGCTCGTGAAGGCTCCTCAGGATTCACCGGCGTGCTCACACCGTCTCCATTCCCCCCCAATCTGGTCTGACGTTGTGGTAAGGGCACGGAGTGGTATATTGCTCCATGGTGCGACGCTTCTGTCCGCTTATGCCGCCCCATTCCACTGTGTCCCCGAATCAAAACAATGTCCCAGTTTCAGCTGACCCAATGATGTGCCAATGATGTGCCAAAAAGCACCCAGAGCCCAAGGCGCCGTAGGGACCGGATCCGCTGCTCCTCCCAATGCACCTAGGCACCCCCAAAAAAAACACTCTCTATAAGTCCAGGGTCTCCAGGCTCAGACGATTGAAAACTAGGCCCCGGGGCTGTTGCTCGTGCATCTGCTCCAATGTGTCCCGGCCAGCTGCCCTACCCCTTCAGGCCTCACCATGGTTCCCCAGGGCGGGCCCAGCCGCTCCCACCGGCGCTCACTCCGGACGCCTGCCGCCCATCCGAGGTGCCCTGCAGTCCTCCACTCTCCTCCGGGGGTCACGTAACCAGCGGGCCCACTGCCAGTCCAGCCGGGCAAGACCAGCAGTGTAGGCCTGTGCCGCCCTCACACCGCCACAGCGCTCGCCTCCAGGGGCCGGCAGTCACGTCGCACGCAGCCCAGGGGAGGCCCACAGACATGGTCCTGGCA
Organism: Pleurodeles waltl; assembly: GCF_031143425.1. Classification (NCBI taxonomy): domain Eukaryota; kingdom Metazoa; phylum Chordata; class Amphibia; order Caudata; family Salamandridae; genus Pleurodeles; species Pleurodeles waltl. The sequence goes on from NC_090449.1 coordinate 626,800,764, forward strand.
CTACATGTTGCGGACACAAAGGTGGGACTGCACCTACCCGGACCACTCAGGACGCCGTCCCACGGCAAGGGACAGGCTCCAATCGCCTCGGGCACCCAGGATGAAGGAAGGATTAAGCCGGGAAGTGGGAGCTCACTAGAAGTTGATAATTTTTCTAGGGCCCCACTGAGAATTAGACTTTGTCACTTTTTTGAAGAAAAAAATTGAATTTGGCTTTATTCACTTTTTGGATGAAAAAGCTTACAATTTTTCTGATTCCCAACCGAGAATGGGATTTTGTCCCTTTTTTAAAGAAAACATTTGAATTTGGATTTTTTCACAATTTGGTTTTTAAAAAGTAAAAAAAAATTCTAAGTCCATACTCAGAATAGGACTTTGTCACTTTTTGGCAGAAAACAATGAATTTGCACTTCTTCACTTTTTGGATGAAAAAGTTGAAATATTTTCTAAATACCCACTGAGAATGTGACTTTGCCGCTTTTTTGGAGGAAAAATGTAATTTGGATTTTTTTCACTGTTTAGACGAAAAAAGTTGAATTTATTTCTAAGTCCCCACTCAGATTGGGATCTTTGTCACTTTTTTGAAGAAAACATTTGAATTTGGTTTTTCTCACTTTTTGGATAAAAAAGTTAACATATTTTCTCAGTCCCCACTCAGAAATGGACAATGTAATTATTTTGAAGAAAAAATTTGAATTTGCATTTTTTTTACTTTTTGGATGAAAAAAGTTGACATTTGTTTTAAGTCCCCATTCGAAATGGGATCTTTGTCACTTTTTTGAAGAAGACATTTAAATTTGGATTTTAGTTTACTTTTTTGATCAAAATAGTTGTTATTTTTATCCTGAAAGTCAAAATTTTCCATTCTGACATTGTTGTATAGGTATTTTAGCCACATTTTAGACACCTTACTTTAGCAAACTAGGCCTGTCGTTGTGCACTTTAGTCCAGTTACATTTTATTCAGCATCACTTTATTTATTTAGCAATAGCCACATTTGCGGTGTAGTTTTATTTCTCTCTATCTAATTGTTCTTTTGCATAGGAAAGCAATACGTTCTCAGTAGGACATTCATTTCACCTTTTGCTTTCTTCAAGACTACTGCCAGATAGGTTGCCGGCAAAAGTGGTACGCTGTGTATCCAACATGCACAGAAACATACACACTCATACGTGGGGACCATTTCTTAGAATGTCATCTGTTTCATTATAAAAACACTCCTTTGTCCCATACACATCAGAGTGAGATTCCAGCCAGATGACCATGACTGCATTCTGATTGCTGATTGCCTCGCTACAGCTGCTTGCTAAGACTGCCGGACCTCTGTCTACATCGCAACGGTATTTTTCTGGACTACAGGCTTCCTTACTAAGGTATGAGGGATGATATTTTCCCAGGGGGAAACTTAAATGGCGGATTAGGCTTATTATGCTGTGCTCTAATAGCGTATGTAGGAAAACTATATCTTCCTCCTAGTGACAATATGGTGGGACTGTTTTTCTGTTTCACTCTCCTTGTCACCTTATTGCTTTTATTGTGTTTCATCATCCTAGTTATTGCAATACATGCCATTTTATCTAAGATGCAGTTGCTTCAATAAACCCTTTTTGAACTATATTCTGCCTCTGTTGTCTTTGCATGCATGACACTAATGTAACTGAGATAATTGGATAAGATCTGATCAACCACAATTTTCCTGAGGAGTCTTTCTTGTCATACACTCGGTTGCCACAATCATGCCTACTATTGGGTGGAGGTGAGGTGCTGCAAGTTAGCCGGAAAATCAGGATTAGGTTGACAAGCATCACATGGTGTGGAATTTTACTTAGTATCCCACAGTCTTTGCGATTTTGTCACCCAGATCCAGTAGCCTCATTAGCACAATGAGAACCTACGTGACATGGCGCCACCAAGGTTTGGTCAGGGACTAATTTTCAGATCCTTCTACGTATCTGTCTCACTAAAGGCTAAAGACATCTCAATACTATATACGCAGATATCCATGGGGTTGAGGATTTCCTCCTCAGCTGAATAGGTATTACCTATCTAAAGCTGTAGGTCATTCAAGCTTGAACCTTTAAAGGATTAATCCCTAGTTGGTGTCCTTATCTCTGAACACACACATTTACCATTAACATGACAAACCCACAACGGGTTGTAATTGCAGTAAATATGAGACCTCCCCTTACTGCGTACTTATTGGCAAATGGCCTAATGGCCCGGGGGGGTCCAGTTACATTTGAGGCTCATCCATCCTACAGAACAGACATTTTTTATTCTTGGTTTACCTTTCCAGCAGTTCATGGGAACACAACACATTTCATCACTATACACTTACTAACATACCTGCACAATACAGAGCTTATGCACACTTAGAAATACCTTTATCTGATCAAGACCATAACATTTGGCTTGATGGTGCCCTACCACATTCAATAGTACACGTTAGGTTAGGCCTTCTGAGTAACAATGGCCTGACCTGGCCTTTATTGGCCACATATACACCACACCCTGATGCAGCAACCTTGGCGGTAGCTGAGGTCCACCACTTATATATAGAACTCACTGGAATATACAGACTGTTAGTACAGTTTGTAATGCAAACACTAAATACTAACCCAGCATGAGCTGTCCCAGCGCAGGCACACGCAGTTACGCCAGGTATTAACCCGGCAACTGTACATTCGATCATGTGTAAAGCACCCGCCAAGAGGGAAGAAATTCCGTTTTGGTTAGCTCAAAAAATAAACACACTGGAAGCAATCTTTCCCCATACGTGTTCTCAGGACAAACATAGAATACTAACTATGTGCTTGCCATTAGGAATGGTTTGCACAATAGATAACTGCAACACATGGGGCACGGTATTTGCCACACTCTACACTACCGCACACGGTACACCAACACTTGCCAATCTTCCGGAGGTGTTAAAACAAATTCAAGATGAATACGGGCTGCCCCGCCCCTGGATTTGGGGATGCAGTTAATGGGCAGCTTTGCCACTGTGTCCTCAATTATATTAAGCAATCTTAAAGGGGAAACAGTTGCACTAGCAGGACACATGTGGCTCTGGGACGTTCCTGTACAGGATCAGGAATAGGAGCTCCCAAAGGGTATTGCTGCAACCTACTCTAGTATTGGTCGAGATAGTCTGAGGGCTAGACCAATTAAACCACAATTTCAAGGTAGATCTAATAGAGATTCTACTAAGCAAGCACCAGAAAGTTCTAAAGAATGCTGGGATGAAAAACAACAAACACCAAAAAAAAAGAAAGGGGAGAATATCCGCATTCGGAGACCCCTCAGAATAGATATAATCTTAGAAATAAAGATAATATAAAAATGCTTGACCAGTATCAAAATATTGATACATGCCAATCTCTCCCCTTTCAGGACTCACCAGAAAAATGAGGTGAGAGAGGTGGGTGGTCAGAGTAGCGTACGTGAAACCGAGAAAGGACTCCCACCACTTGTCTGAAGTTTCGTTTAAGAAAGAAGAGAAACTTTCCCAATAAAAAAAAGCAGTTTCAAAAGAAAAAGGTGGCAGCAATTGCGATATGATATGCCACTCAGGAAGAGGGCTTTATTGAAGAACAGGAAGTGGGCACTGGCACTGCTAGACAGTGCAGCAGAGGTCACAATTGATTGCTGGGATCTTCAAGAGCATCTGGAGGTGAAAGCAACTTATTTCAAGCTGAGACTGAGGACATGCGTGTCTCCACGCCCAACAGGATGTGTAAAGTAACTATACAGTTAGAGGGAGATATCGAACGCATGAACAATGCTATCTTTTGGGACTACGTCATCACTATTTATGATATTGTATTGGCCGAAAAAGATTGGCCGCCAGAATTTGTCAGCGATCTCCCTTATGGAGAAGAGGATATTGATAACTCCTTCTCGCCCCTTGTTCCCAGAAAGCTTGTTGAAATACACGCCATTGATTGGGCAGTGGCACAGGCACCTGCGTTATACGGCATTCACGTAGGGTGGGTTAAAGATTCCCCCTATCATGTAATACCAATTAAATCCCAACCTCAACCTCAACCCCAGTATCCAATAAAGTGTGAGGCTAGAGCACCTGTGACGGAAATCGTCAAACATTTAGAGTATCAAGGTTTAATTGAGCCCTGCGTTTCACCAATGAACAATCAATTGTTTCCAGTCGCTAAACCCAACCATTCATATAGAATAGTTTTAGACTATACACATTTAAACAGTCTCACACGCACATTTGCAATACAAACTGCACATAGCACAGCACTTATGAACAATATAGAACGCTAAAAATACAAAACAACCATGGATATTTCAACGGGTTTGTCTGCCAAAACATAGCAACTGAGAGTAGGGACTTAACAAGTTTTGGCTCTTTAGGCTCTCAGAAACAAATTGCTGACTCCCACAAGGGTATAAGAACAGCCCAGGACTGTTCTCAGCTCGTGTTACATCTATTTTACACAACATTGACCCTGAGGTGTTCTTATACGTGGATGGCATCTATCTTACGAATGACAACGTCATGCAACATATAAGACAGCTAGCCCGCATTGTTGTAGGATTTGCCAAATTCGGCTACAAATTCAATTTGCCTTCCTTGGTGTCCTGTTTTTGGGATACAAACTGTTGGATGAAGGCAAGAGCCTTGCGCCCCAATTTTTAGAAAAATGCTCACTATTACAATCACCAAACACAATAAAAAAACTCCAGTCTTTTTTGGGCTTTTTACATTTTGTCAGAACATACATTCCAGATTATGCACAATGCATTAAACCACTGTATGACTTAATACATCCTGACTTTACCAGCAAATTCTGGACAGTCAAACACACATGCATTCTCGGAGCATTACAAAAAGACATGCTTGAATCAAAACATCTACATACAAGGGATAATAAAAAACATCTGGTCATCAGAGTAATAGCTGGTGCCATTGGTTTTACCTATGTGACATTAAATGACGGTGGGACCCTCCCAATTGCATACAAATCACACTTGTATTCTACAGCTGAACAACGCTTTGCTCCCACTGAGATAATTATCACTGCTGTTCAGATAGCTGTCATTAAAGAGAGACCTCTAGCCCAGGGAAAACGTATCATTGTCGTATCTCCCATTCCAGCCCTTAAGTCTGTTACCAAAGCTAGTGTTCCAAACGCTAAAGCATTACATCCACTTTGGATTCAATGGGCAACGTCTCTGACTGCCACTGATGTTGATTATATTTTTGACTCAAAATTACAAACTCAAGAGTTTTTGTAATATGAACACGAATATCCAGTTCCAGCAAATACATTGCCTATTGAACAATATCAGACAATTTTGTGCACTGATGGTTCAGCCCAACCAGCTATAGGCACCAAACATCAATATTCCACCGCTTGTGCAGTTGTGAGTGGCTCCATGAAGGATGGCAAGTTCCATCCACAAAATACTTACACACAGACTCTAGGGGACTGCACTGCACAACTTGCAGAACTCAAGGCTCTGGTAATGGCACTGGAACAAACGGACCCTGAGCAGATGACACTGATTGTCTGTGATATGTACAATTGTGTCCAGTCCTTCAATGAATATCTGCATTACTGATGCCAGAATGGGTTCACAGATTCAAAAGGACACATCATTAAACACAGACTTCTTTGGAGGAAAGTAGCGGATCTGAAGGAAACGCTACCCAATGTCCATGTTGTACATACACTAGGACACCACCGTGTTGAAATACACATTGCAGACAATACTTTGGCTGATAGAAGCAATCAAATCAGCAGTAGCTATGGCTTCTGTTGCTGCAGTAACTCGTTCTAGAATGAAATTGGATGATGAAACACTGGTAGCTGTGAAAGCTTTGGCTGAAGACACGCATTTACCAAAAGCATATCCTGCTAAATAATGCATATCATGCCTCAATACAGCCCTAGTAGTGATACCAGGGGTGGGAAATCGTCTGATTCCCAATAAAGATCAAAGACCAGAATTGATTAAAGCAGTGCATGAGGGAGTTGCTTCTGCCCCCATGCTGGTCTGGTGTGGCGGCTACAATTTCATTATTGCAAACATGTTACTGGTGGCCAGGTCTCTACAAACAGACCAAGCAGTATGTCCTTTGTTGTGACATCTTCCAGCAAATTAAAGAATCCACCGTCAAGCGCCCACTGCAGACACCCCTCCTTATATCCAATAACTATTACAATGTGTGTATGTGGACCATTGTGGTCCCCTGACACCAGATAGTGCATACAAATACATCTTAGTCGCTGTTGACTCATGCTCCAGATTTCTATGGGTTTGGCCACAATGCTCGGCTGACGCTCGAACTGTTATTAAAAATTTGCAAGTCTTTATTGGCACATATGGTGTTGCGGCTTTCCACTCAGACCAGGGCCCTGCTTTTGCCTCAAGGGCTTTCATGGCTTTGTTAGGGGTCCAACTGCATTACTGATCTCCATTTCATCCCGAGGGAAAAAGTGTTGTGGAGTGATGAAACCGAGATTTAAAGCAATCCTTAACAGCCAGAGTATTAGGTATAGGTCGTAGTTGGCTGACACACCTGTATAGAGTCCAAGGAGCACTTAACAATCTGCCCAGAAGGTCCCTGGGGGGGCGTAATTCATACAAATGCCTGTTTGGGACACAAATTTATGTTCCAGATCTTGATGCTCCTAGCGTGGAGGTGGCAGATACACCCTTTGACATTAATTAATGTGTCACTGTCTTGCAGGACTTACAACAGTTCCATGATGACAACACATCTGCCAGGACTGCTTCCTTGGGAATAAAGGATGTACCAGTAACAACTACCAGCTGGATTCCAAAACTTGACGATCTAGTGGGTGAAACGATTGCTGTGAAAAGGAATTTGGTCCTTCTTATCGTGCACTGGTTCCAGTCCTGGTCATTCTAGCGCTGCTGCCTGGTTCTAAAGAAAATTGCTTTGTCTCCATTGACAATGTCAAGCTACACCATATGGATGATCCTGCACAGCAGACCTAGGGGACTCCTGGGTAGTACCCAAAATCTACTCCTACAGACGAGGATGTTCCTTCACAGGTTTTCAGCAGCACACTGACACCTCTCTGAGGTTGTGGAAGTTGGAAAATTAGCTTTCATTGGTTCCTCAAACTTCTACTACTACAGATAACACTGATAGATTGATTGATTTTATTCAAATTCTACACAAACGAATGGCATAGTCTACTATGAACCACTGGGTGAGTCTTCTGCAAGTTCTCCAATTCTGAACACTGCTCCAGTTTTTGCACTAACTGCTTCTGGATATTTTGCCGACATCAATGACACTTTCACTGACTCATCTGCCTCTACTGCAACAGAACTGTCAAGAGCACGTAAGCTGATAAATTGGCTAACAATTAATTATTTTATTTCTCCTTGGAACTACCTGTGGGTCTTACTGACTGCCCTTGCCTTTGTCCTTTGGATTGGGATTGTCATTGTTTTCTTCTTACTCATACATGGTCATTACCTTCATGAACGCTCTATAGTTGAACTGGTGGATGAAGTCCTGAAACCACAATTTTCATCACACAAAGTCCACAGAGACTTGTCCCTAGTGAACATTTCTGCCATACCAATTCCTGATGGGATTGTTTGGGATAAAGTATTATTTGATATATATATGGTCCGACAGAGGTCATTCAAATTCCATATGTATTCAAACTTTCAATGAACAATGTAATTACACCCGGAGTAGTTTCTGATGAGTGGGATGTGAAAACTGTTGATTCCATAATGTCTGATTTACAGTATTATACAGTATTTGAAAATGAAGATGTGTACCAATCCAAAGAAAATTATTGTGATATGTTCTGTTATAATTATTATGGACATCATTCCATTTACAGAGCAAGTAACCCAAGACCTATGTTAACTATACACAGTGGGAACACTGTTCGACTCCACCAGTGGGGAGTTCCAAAACATATACTGAAAAGTTTGCATATTTTTCTGGGCACAATGTAAATAATGCTGAGTCTCATTATTTCACATTGCCAGTGATGGAAAGTCAAAATATTTTATTGACAGACACAAAATTAGTTTATTCTGATTCCTTTATTTCCAGGTTAGCCATAGAAGTATATAATTATAGGATGAAGTCGATAGACTTGAAAAGTGTGTGGGGAACAACAAAATGGCAAATAAGGGGAAAGAAAGCTTTATTTAGAGAATGCCTGATACCTGTTCAAGTTATATTTTTAAATGTAACAGTACAACAGACAAGTTGTTTAGGATTATCAAAAATTAAGGAATTGAATGGGCCCAGTATTCCTACACCTGCAAAAGTTTACAAATGGCAAAAGTATATAAATGCTTCTGAACATCAGCTCGATGAATGGGTCCAGAATGGAACATTTAACACATCAGTTTACGTCCAGGTGGGTGATTATTGTGGTCAGTAGATACCAATGGGTGCCATATACGTTTTGTAAACACCACAGGGAGATTTAGAGCAAATAGGCTGGATCCTAGCTATGTGTCCTCAGAACACTCGGGTATAGTAACAACATACAGTGTAGGGAAATTATGCCAGCATAGGTTGAAAGTTTCCTCACTAAATGCTGTTAAAGAACACCTCATTCTCCTGTCCAATGAAACAGATTTACAGGATTTCCTGTTAAGCCCCAGAAAAACACTCAGATAACTCGTATATACAGTGCATAATGTAATTTGGAAACTTTCCCAACAGGAAGCGGCTGCCCGGTTAGGACAAATTGATCAGGAAAACTTACAGAAAGCATTAGCCATTGTAGATAATGGGATGAACACTTTGTCCGACCGGATATTCACTTTAAATAATATTGTATCCTCTGCAATAGATATAGTACAGAGTGACATGTCATCTTTACACCATGGACAAAGTCAGCTAAGGTCCATTATGCAATTGAGTTGGACACTACAAACCCTTTGTTCCCTGACAACATGTTAGCGCAAGGGATATTTTTACAACATTCAATTTAACACGACAACAACAAATAATGGCTAAGAAGGAAGCATCATAAGTTATGCTAAACATTGAGAAATTAGAAAAGTTGCCTTTTACTGTGGCTGAAATACCATCTACTGTATGGCTAATTCACAGGGTTATAAATCTGCCTATTTCAACACTTCATTTCACATCCTGTTGAAGCGCATTCCAGTAGGCAGATATGAAAGGCTGGGAGTTAGCTATATACATGAGGTGTGGGAGCTTTCCTTTTCGTACAAATGTTTCAATGGCATGAAAGAGGTCTTTCTTAGCTGTAGTGAATGCAAGACTTCTGTGAGCCATTCAATGGTTTGTAAACAGCTGTCATTGCACGGGGTAGGTAATGCCTCTGCGGCAAATTTGTCCTGCTATCTGAAGGGAGTTCCAGTCCCCCTGATTAGACCTGCGTTTCAGGTGCTCTCTAATAGTAGCTATGTGCTCCCTAACAGTAAGAGCTATTGTGGAATGCGAGCGGGAATAGCTTATGTCGTTTCGTTCTCCCAAATTGTTACATGTTGCGGGAATGTCCTTTCCCCCCCTACGCAACTGAAAGGAGTAGAAGACGTTTGGCCTCATACTGCTACTTCTGATGTGAATTTTGACAAGTTGAGCAGACTCAAGGTTTTATTGTTTCAAAAACATGTGGCGCTTACATCGGCACGTGAGACCTATGTGCATCAGGTTGCGAGATTCAGTCCCTTTTAAGCACTAATTTTCTGAACTTGTGGTGAACTCGTGGGGCGAATATTCAACTCCTAAGGTACTATTGGAATCGTCCATTTCTTTAAGGCTGTTGGTTCTGGTTTCATTCACACCTTTTCTTCTATATTTGGCTTAATACCTTCAGCCATACACTCAATATTTTTGAGTGTTTTCGGGGGGTTTCCGATTACTTTGGCTTTAATAGGTGGCATCGTGCTGTTGCCACTTTTTCTTTGCAATGTATGTCCCTTCGCGGCAAGGATGACTAAAAGAGCTTCCACCAGCGCAACTGTGTCATGAAGACATGATGCAGTATTTTGGAGCACTACTCTTGGAACAATTGGAGTTTGACTCGTCCCTGTCATTCAGACCAGTTTTGGATTGTGTGCAGTCCTTGTTTCGATGTCTTTGGTGCCTCCTTGAATGTGCACTGAAAGTCTGACTTTCTACACAATGCTTAGTTTCATTGGACGCTGATCTGTCGATGTTCTCGCTGAGGGCTCATTATCAGACATGCGTGTTGAGGGTGCGCTTGCTACGGGAAGCCGACTATGAGTTGCCCTTTGTGGATAATGAAACTCTTAACTCAACATCGGGCGCAACATGGTGTGTTGCTGCCTCGGCTGGAGCTCAGGCTTTGGAACATAAGTGCTCTGTGGTTGTCCTAGGAAAAAATCTGGATATTTTACCACCTCACGAACTGGAACATTTGCTAGTTTCAATTGTCCCGTTTATAATTGGCGATTTTCAGAATTACACTGAATTTTGAATTTGGCTCTCTTTAGCAGCACTATTGGCTTTTAAATTGTCCTTCTTATTCCTGCTCAAGTGTCTTTTAACTTGTCACTATTGACATTTGTTTTTATATCCTTTTTTGATAGACTTTATTTAGCTTTGTTATATTTTGAGCTTTGAAACCACCTTTGAACGGACAAGGGGAGGGTGTTGTATAGCTATTTTAGACACATTATTTTAGCGAACTAGGCCTGCCCTTGTGCACTTTAACCAATTACATTTTATTCAGCATTGCTTTATTTTTCTAGCAACAGCCACATTTCCAGTGTTGTTTTATTTCTCTCTATCTAATTGTTCTTTCGCATAGGAAAGCAATACATTCTCAGTAGGACATTAATTTTACTTTGTGCTTCCTTCAAGGCTACAGCCAGATAGGTTGCCAGCAAAAGTGGTACGCTGTGTCTCCAACATTCACAGAAACATACACACTCATATGAGGGGACCATTTCTTAGAATATCATCTGTTTCATTATAAAGACACTCCTTTGTCCCATACACGTCAGAGGGAGATTCAAGCCAGATGACCATGACTGTATGCTGATTGCCTCACTATAGCTGCTTGCTTAGACTGCCGAACCTCTGATCTACATGGGGATGGTGTCTTTGTGGACTACAGGCTTCCTTACTAAGGTATGAGGAATGATGTTTTCCCAGGGGGAAACCTGAAGGGCGGATTAGGCTTATTATGCTGTGCTCTAACATAATGTAGGTAGGAGAACTATATCTTCCTCCTAGTGACAATATGGTGGGACTATTTTTGTGTTTCACTCTTCTCGTCACCTTATTGCTTTTATTGTGTTTTATCATCCTAGTTATTGCAATACATGCCATTTTATCTAAGATGCAATTGCTTCAATAAACCCTTATTGAACTATATTCTGCCTCTTTTGTCCTTGCCTGCATGAGACTAATGTAACTGAGATAAAGGGGTAAGATCTGATCTACCACAATTCCCCTGAGGAGTCTTTCTTGTCATGTACCTGGTTGCCAGAATCATCTCTGCTATTGGGTGGAGATGAGGTGCTGCTAGTTAGCCAGAAAACCCGGATTAGGTCGACAGGCGTCACATGGTGTGGAATTTTACTTAGTATCCCACAGTCTGTGCGATTCTATCCCCCCAAATCCAGTAGCCTCATTAGCACAATGAGAACCTACGCGACAGCATGGGAGCCGGGAAACATGTCAAGTTTGACAAAAGTTAATTTCTTTCCTAAGTCCCATCTCAGAATGAGATGAGACTTAGAAAAAAAATCTACTTTTGAAAAATGTCGAATGTTCTTCTAAGTCCCCACTCAGAATGGGATTTTGTCACTTTTTTGAAGAAAACAATAAATTTGCACCTTTTCACTTTTTGGATCAAAAAAGTTGATCTTTTCATCCAAAAAGTCAAAATGTCCCATTCTGACACAGGAGCCAGGAAGCATGTCAACTTGGAGAAAAGTTGAATTCTTTCCTAAGTCACATCTCAGAATGAGATGGGACTTGGAAAAAAATCAACTTTTGAAAAACGTTGAATGTTCTTCTAAGTCCCCACTCAGAATGGGATTTTGTCATTTTTTTTTAATAAAACAATAAATTTGCACTTTTTGGATCAAAAAAGTTAATCTTTTCCTCCAAAAAGTCAAAATGTCCTGTTGTGTAGCCATTTTAGTTATAGCTCCATGCAAGGTATTTTAACACACTAGGCATACCGCTGTGCACTTTAACCGAGATGTATTTTATTCGGCTTTGTTTATTATTGTTACAGTAGCCACCTTTACGGTCTTGTTTTATTTTCTATCTTACTGTTTTTGCCCAGGCCAGAACTCTGTTCTCAAACAAGATATTCTTGCTCACTCTGTGCTTCTTCTAAGGCTGCAGCAAGATAGGTTGCCGGTGAACGTGGTATAAGTTTAGTCTCCGATATTCGTAGAAAAACACACATCCGTACGTAGGGACATTTTCTCAGAACATCAGCTGTTTTATTATAAAAACACTTCCCTGTCCCTTACATGTTAGAGGGAGATTCCAGCCAGAGAACCACAATAGTATGCTGATTGCTGATTGCTTTGCTACAGCTGCTTTTGCAGAATCCAAGCCTTTGCTCAGGTATAGAGGATGATGTCTTCCCAGGGGAATCTGAAGGGCAGAATTAGAGCTTAACATCCTGTGCTTCATTGTAGCTTAGGTAGGAATTAGTCCATTGACTGTAGTGACAATATGGTAGCGTTGTTTCTATGCTTCACTCTCCTTGTCACCATATTACTCTTGTCATGCTGTATAGTCCAGGTTGTTGCAGCTCGTTGTTGTTGCTATCTAAGATGCAGTTGCTTCATTAAAAACATTATTGAAACATATACTGCTTCTGTTTGTCATTGTGTAAATTAGACTAATGTAACTGAGAGAAATGGATGAGACCTGAGTGACCACGGCTTCCCTGAGAAACAAGTTATATCATGCGCTCGGCTGCCCAATCATCCCTGCCCTCGGATAGAGATGAGGCACTGCTAGTTAGCCGGAGCAAAACCCAGATTGGAGCATCAGGTGTCACCTATAGTGGGTCAGACTCGGTCTGACACACCACAGGCGATTCTGCAGCTCAAAATCCAGTAGTCTCATTAGAATAAAGAGAGACTACTCGACAGTCCCATTCTGACATGGGAGCCGGGAAGCATGTCAACTTTGAGAAAAGTAGAATTTTTTTCTAAGTCCCATCTCTGAATCAACAATCTGAAAAACATCAAAAGTTCTTAAAAGTCCCCATTCAGAATGGGACTTCGCTACTTTTTTGAAGGAAAAAAATTGAATTTGGAATGTTTCCTTAAAAAAAGTAGCAAATAAGAAAGTTCTCAGAATAAGATGAGACTTAGAAAAAAACTTTCACATTTTGAAAAAAGTCAAAAGTTCTTCTAAGTCCCCACAAGGGAAATTTTGTCACTTGAATTTGGATTTTTTCACTTTTTGGATGAAAAAAGCTACAATTTTTAATAAGTCCCCACTCACAATGAGACTTTTTCACTTTTTTGAAGAAAACGATGAATTTCCACTTTTTTACTTTTTGGATCAAAAAAAGTTTATCATCCAATAAGTCAAAATGTCCTATTCTGACATGGGATGCGGCAAACATGTCAACTATGATAAATGTAGAATTCTTCTCTAAGTCCCATCTCAGAATGAGAAACATCAGAAGTTCTTCTAAGTTCCCACTCAGAAAGGGACTTTGTAACTTTTTTGAAGAAAATAATTGAATTTGGATTTTTTCATTTTTTGGATGAAAACAGTTACATTTTTTTCTAACTCTCTATTCAGAATGGGATTTTGTCACTTTTTTGAAGAAAAATATTTGAATATAGAGTTTTCTACTTTTTGGATGAAAAAAGTTACAATTTTTTTTAAATCCCCACTCAGAATGGGATTGTCACTTTTTTGAAGAAAACAATGAATTTGGACTTTTTCACTTTTTGGATCAAAAAAGTTGATCTTTTCATCAAGAATTTCAAAATGTCCCATTCTGAGATGGAAGCCGGTAAACATGTACTTTGACAAAAGTTTAATTATTTTCTAAGTCCCATCGCAGAATGAAATAAGACTTTAAAAAAATTCAACTTTTGAAAAATGTCAATAGATTTTTTCAATTTTTGGACGAAAAAAGTTGAATTTGGATTTTGTTTACTTTTTGGATGAAAAAAGTTGAATTTTTTTATAAATCCCCACACAGAATGGGACTTTGTCACTTTTTTGAAGAAAAAATGTGAATTTGGATTTTTTCACTTTTTGGATGAAAAAGTTCAATTTGGATTTTTTCACTTTTTGGATGAAAAAAGTTGAAATTGTTTCTAAGTCCCCACTCAGAATGGGACTTTGTCACTTTTTTGAAGAAAAAATTAGAATTTTGATTTTTTCACTTTTTGGACGAAAAAAGTTGAAATTTTTTCTATGTCCCCAATCAGAATGGGACTTTGTCACTTTTTTGAAGAAAAAGATGAATTTATACTTTTTCACTTTTTGGATGAAAAAAGTTCAATTTGTATATTTTCACTTTTTGGACAAAAAAAGTTGAAATTTTTTAGAATTCCCAACTCAGAATGAGACTTTGTCATTTTTTTGAAGAAAAAGATGTGTTTTTTTTTCACTTTTTGGATTAAAAAAGTTCAATTTGGATTTGTTCACTTTTTGGACAAAAAAGCTGATTTTTTTTCTAAGTCTCTACTCAGAATGGGGCCTTATCTCTTTTTTGACGAAAAATATGAATTTGCACTTTTTCACTATCTGGATCAAAAAAGTTGATCTTTCCATTCAATTTGGGTTTTTTCAGTTTTTGGATGTAAAAAGTTGAAATTTTTTCTAAGTCCCAATTCAGAATGGGACTTTGTCACTTTTTTGAAGAAAAAGATTAATTTGTTCTTTTTAATTTTTTTGATGAAAAAAGTTCAATTTGGATTTTTTCACTTTTTGGACAAAAAAAGTTGAAATTTTTTCTAAGTCCCCACACAGAAAGGGACTTTGTAAACTTTTGTGAAGAAAAAGCGGATTTATTTTTTTCACTTTTTGGATGAAAAAGTTCAATTTGGATTTTTTCACTTTTTGGATGAAAAAAGTTGAAATTGTTTCTAAGTCCCCACTCAGAATGGGACTTTGTCACTTTTTTGAAGAAAAAATTGAATTTGGATTTTTTCACTTTTTGGACGAAAAAAATTGACATTTTTTTTTATGTCCCCAATCAGAATGGGACTTTGTCACTTTTTTGAAGAAAAAGATGAATTTATACTTTTTCACTTTTTGGATGAAAAAAGTTCAATTTGTATTTTTTCACTTTTTGGACAAAAAAAGTTGAAATTTTTTAGAAGTCCCAACTTAGAATGAGACTGTCATTTTTTTGAAGAAAAAGATGTGTTTTTTTCACTTTTTGGATTAAAAAAGTTCAATTTGGATTTTTTCACTTTTTGGACAAAAAAGTTGATTTTTTTTCTAAGTCTCTACTCAGAATGGGGCCTTATCTCTTTTTTGATGAAAAATATGAATTTGCACTTTTTCACTATCTGGATCAAAAAAATTGATCTTTCCATTCAAAAAGTCAAAATGTCCCATTCTGACATGTGAAGCAGCACACATGTCACCTTAGACAAAAGTTGAATTATTTTCTAATTAAATAATTCAACTTTTGAAGAAAGTCAAAAGAGTTCCAAGGCTCCTGTCATAATTTCTATTTGACACTTCTTTGAATAATTTTTTTTAATTTGGATTTTTCACTTTTTGGACAAAAAAAGTTGAAATTTTTTCTAAGTCCCAACTCAGAAGGGGACTTTGTCACTTTTTTGAAGAAAAAGATGAATTTGTTCTTTTAAATTTTTTTGATGAAAATAGTTCAATTTGGATTTTTTCACTTTTTGGACAAAAAAAGTTGACATTTTTTCTAAGTCCCAACTAAGAATGCGACTTTGTCACTTTTTTGAAGAGAAAGATGAATTTGTGCTTTTTCACATTTTGGATGAAAAAAGTTCAATTTGTAATTTTACACTTTTTGGACAAAAAAAGTTGAAAATGTTTTCAACTCCCAACTCAGAATGGGACTTTCTCACGTTTTTGAGAAAAAAATGAATTTGTATTTTTTCACTTTTTGGATGAAAAAGTTCAATTTGGGTTTTTTCAGTTTTTGGACGTAAAAAGTTGAAAAAATGTTAAGACCTCACTCAGAATGGGACTTTGTCACTTTTTTGAAGAAAAAGATGAATTTGTTATTTTTAATTTTTTTGATGAAAATAGTTCAATTTGGATTTTTTCTCTTTTTGGACAAAAAAAGTTGAAATTTTTTCTAAGTCCCAACTCAGAATGGGACTTTATCACTTTTTTTGAAGAAAAAGATAAATTTATACATTTTCACTTTTTGGATGAAAAAAGTTCAGTTTGTATTTTTTCACTTTTTGGACAACAAAAAGTTGACATTTTTTAGAAGTCCCAACTCAGAATGAGACTTTGTCATTTTTTTGAAGAAAAATATGTTTTTTTTTTCACTTTTTGGATTAAAAAAGTTCAATTTGGATTTTTTCACTTTTTGGACAAAAAAGTTGATTTTTTTTCTAAGTCTCTACTCAGAATGGGGCCTTATCTCTTTTTTGACAAAAAATATGAATTTGCACTTTTTCACTATCTGGATCAAAAAATTTGATCTTTCCATTCAAAAAGTCAAAATGTCCCATTCTGACATGTGAAGCGGCACACATGTCACCTTAGACAAAATTTGAATTATTTTCTAATTCCCATCTCAGAATGAGATGGGACTTAGAAAATAATTCAACTTTTGAAGAAAGTCAAAAGAGCTTCCAAGGCTCCTGTCATAATTTCTATTTGACACTTCTTTGAATAAAAATTTTTAATTTGGATTTTTCACTTTTTGGACAAAAAAAGTTGAAATTTTTTTTTAAGTCCCAACTCAGAAGGGAACTTTGTCACTTTTTTGAAGAAAAAGATGAATTTGTTATTTTTAATTTTTTTGATGAAAAAAGTTCAATTTGGATTTTTTCACTTTTTGGACAAAAAAAGTTCACATTTTTTCTAAGTCCCAACTCAGAATGCGACTTTGTCACTTTTTTGAAGAAAAAGATGAATTTGTACTTTTTCACTTTTTGGATGAAAAAAGTTCAATTTGTAATTTTCCACTTTTTGGACAAAAAAAGTTGAAAATGTTTTCAACTCCCAACTCAGAATTGGACTTTCTCACATTTTTGAGAAAAAGATGAATTCGTATTTTTTCACTTTTTGGATGAAAAAGTTCAATTTGGGTTTTTTCAGTTTTTGGACGTAAAAAGTTGAAATTATTTCAAAGTCCCCACTCAGAATGGGACTTTGTCACTTTTTTAAAGAAAAAGATGAATTTGTTCTTTTTCTTTTTTTTCGATGAAAAAAGTTCAATTTGGATTTTTTCACTTTTTGGACAAAAAAAGTTGAAATTTTTTCTAAGTCTCAACTCAGAATGGGACTTTATCACTTTTTTGAAGAAAAAGATGAATTTGTATTCTTTCACTTTTTGGATGAAAAAAGTTCAATTTTGATTTTTTCACTTTTTGGACAAAAAAAGTTGAAATTTTTTCTAAGTCCCCACACAGAATGGGACTTTGTCACTTTTGTGAAGAAAAAGATGAATTTGTTTTTTTTCACTTTCTGGATGAAAAAGTTCAATTTGGATTTTTCCACTTTTTGGATAAAAAAAGTTGAAAATGTTTCTAAGTCCCCACTCAGAATGGGACTTTGTCACTTTTTTGAAGAAAATATGTGAATTTGGATTTTTTCACTTTTTGGATGAAAAAGTTCAATTTGGATTTTTTCACTTTTTGTACAAAAAAAGTTGACATTTTTTCTAAGTCCCAACTCAGAATGCGACTTTGTCACTTTTCTGAAGAAAAAGATGAATTTGTGCTTTTTCACTTTTTGGATGAAAAAAGTTCAATTTGTAATTTTCCACTTTTTGGACAAAAAAGTTGAAAATGTTTTCAACTCCCAACTCAGAATGGGACTTTCTCACGTTTTTGAGAAAAAAATGAATTTGTATTTTTTCTCTTTTTGGATGAAAAAGTTCAATTTGGGTTTTTTCAGTTTTTGGACGTAAAAAGTTGAAAAAAATTTAAGACCTCACTCAGAATGGGACTTTGTCACTTTTTTGAAGAAAAAGATGAATTTGTTCTTTTTAATTTTTTGATGAAAATAGTTCAATTTGGATTTTTTCACTTTTTGGACAAAAAAAGTTGAAATTTTTTCTAAGTCCCAACTCAGAATTGGACTTTATCACTTTTTTTGAAGAAAAAGATGAATTTATACATTTTCACTTTTTGGATGAAAAAAGTTCAGTTTGTATTTTTTCACTTTTTGGACAACAAAAAGTTGAAATTTTTTAGAAGTCCCAACTCAGAATGAGACTTTGTCATTTTTTTGAAGAAAAAGATGTGTTTTTTTTCACTTTTTGGATTAAAAAAGTTCAATTTTTTTTTTTTCTCTTTTTGGACAAAAAAGTAGATTTTTTTTCTAAGTCTCTACTCAGAATGGGGCCTTATCTCTTTTTTGACGAAAAATATGAATTTGCACCTTTTCACTATCTGGATCAAAAAAGTTGATCTTTCCATTCAAAAAGTCAAAATGTCCCATTCTGACATGTGAAGCGGCACACATGTCACCTTAGACAAAAGTTGAATTATTCTCTAATTCCCATCTCAGAATGAGATGGGAATTAGAAAATAATTCAACTTTTGAAGAAAGTCAAAAGAGCTTCCAAGTCTCCTGTCATAATTTATATTTGACACTTCTTTGAATAAATTTTTTTAATTTGGATTTTTTACTTTTTGGACAAAAAAAGTTGAAATTTTTTCTAAGTCCCAACTCAGAATGGGACTTTGTCACTTTTTTGAAGAAAAAGATGAATTTGTTCTTTTTAATTTTTTCGATGAAAAAAGTTCAATTTGGATTTTTTCACTTTTTGGACAAAAAAAGTTGAAATTTTTTCCAAGTCCCCACTCAGAATGGGACTTTGTCACTTTTTTGAAGAAAAAGATAAATTTGTTCTTTTTAATTTTTGGGATGAAAAAAGTTCAATTTGTAATTTTCCACTTTTTGAACAAAAAAAGTTGAAAATGTTTTCAACTCCCAACTCAGAATGGGAATGTCTCACGTTTTTGAGAAAAAAATGAATTTGTTTTTTTTCACTTTTTGGATGAAAAAGTTCAATTTGGGTTTTTTCAGTTTTTGGACAAAAAAAGTTGAAATTTTTTCTAAGTCCCAACTCATAATGGGACTTTATCACTTTTTTGAAGAAAAAGATGAATTTGTATTCTTTCACTTTTTGGATGAAAAAAGTTCAATTTTGATTTTTTCACTTTTTGGACAAAAAAAGTTGAAATTTTTTCTAAGTCCCCACACAGAATGGGACTTTGTCACTTTTGTGAAGAAAAAGATGAATTTGTTTTTTTTCACTTTTTGGATGAAAAAGTTCAATTTGGATTTTTCCACTTTTTGGATAAAAAAAGTTTAAATTGTTTCTAAGTCCCCACTCAGAATGGGACTTTGTCACTTTTTTGAAGAAAACATGTGAATTTTGATTTTTTCACTTTTTGGATGAAAAAGTTCAATTTGGATTTTTTCACTTTTTGGGCAAAAAAAGTTGAAATTTTTTCTAAGTCCCAACTCAGAATGCGACTTTGTCACTTTTCTGAAGAAAAAGATGAATTTGTGCTTTTTCACTTTTTGGATGAAAAAGTTCAATTTGTAATTTTCCACTTTTTGGAGAAAAAAAGTTGAAAATGTTTTCAACTCCCAACTCAGAATGGGACTTTCTCACGTTTTTGAGAAAAAAATTAATTTGTATTTTTTCACTTTTTGGATGAAAAAGTTCAATTTGGGTTTTTTCAGTTTTTGGACGTAAAAAGTTGAAAAAATGTTAAGACCTCACTCAGAATGGGACTTTGTCACTTTTTTGAAGAAAAAGATGAATTTGTTCTTTTTAATTTTTTTGATGAAAATAGTTCAATTTGGATTTTTTCACTTTTTGGGCAAAAAAAGTTGAAATTTTTTCTAAGTCCCAACTCAGAATGGGACTTTATCACTTTTTTTGAAGAAAAAGATGAATTTATACATTTTCACTTTTTGGATGAAAAAAGTTCAGTTTGTATTTTTTCACTTTTTGGACAACAAAAAGTTGAAATTTTTTAGAAGTCCCAACTCAGAATGAGACTTTGTCATTTTTTTGAAGAAAAAGATGTTTTTTTTTTCACTTTTTGGATTAAAAAAGTTCAATTTGGATTTTTTCACTTTTTGGACAAAAAAGTAGATTTTTTTTCTAAGTCTCTACTCAGAATGGGGCCTTATCTCTTTTTTGACGAAAAATATGAATTTGCACTTTTTCACTATCTGGATCAAAAAAGTTGATCTTTCTATTCAAAAAAGTCAAAATGTCCCATTCTGACATGTGAAGCGGCACACATGTCACCTTAGACAAAAGTTGAATTATTTTCTAAGTCCCATCTCAGAATGAGATGGGACTTAGAAAATAATTCAAATTTTGAAGAAAGTCAAAAGAGCTTCCAAGGCTCCTGTCATAATTTCTATTTGACACTTCTTTGAATAAAAAATTTTAATTTGGATTTTTCACTTTTTGGACAAAAAAAGTTGAAATTTTTTCTAAGTCCCAACTCAGATGGGGACTTTGTCACTTTTTTGAAGAAAAAGATGAATTTGTTCTTTTTAATTTTTTTGATGAAAAAAGTTCAATTTGGATTTTTTCACTTTTTGGACAAAAAAAGTTGAAATTTTTTCTAAGTCCCAACTCAGAATGCGACTTTGTCACTTTTTTGAAGAAAAAGATGAATTTGTACTTTTTCACTTTTTGGATGAAAAAAGTTCAATTTGTAATTTTCCACTTTTTGGACAAAAAAAGTTGAAAATGTTTTCAACTCCCAACTCAGAATTGGACTTTCTCACATTTTTGAGAAAAAGATGAATTTGTATTTTTTCACTTTTTGGATGAAAAAGTTCAATTTGGGTTTTTTCAGTTTTTGGACGTAAAAAGTTGAAATTATTTCAAGGTCCCCACTCAGAATGGGACTTTGTCACTTTTTTTAAGAAAAAGATGAATTTGTACTTTTTCTTTTTTTCAATGAAAAAAGTTCAATTTGGATTTTTTCACTTTTTGGACAAAAAAAGTAGAAATTTTTTCTAAGTCCCAACTCAGAATGGGACTTTATCACTTTTTTGAAGAAAAAGATGAATTTGTATTCTTTCACTTTTTGGATGAAAAAAGTTCAGTTTTGATTTTTTCACTTTTTGGACAAAAAAAGTTGATTTTTTTTCTAAGTCCCCACACAGAATGGGACTTTGTCACTTTTGTGAAGAAAAAGATGAATTTGTTTTTTTTCACTTTTTGGATGAAAAAGTTCAATTTGGATTTTTCCACTTTTTGGATAAAAAAAGTTGAAATTGTTTCTAAGTCCCCACTCAGAATGGGACTTTGTCACTTTTTTGAAGAAAACATGTGAATTTGGATTTTTTCACTTTTTGGATGAAAAAGTTCAATTTGGATTTTTTCACTTTTTGGACAAAAAAAGTTGACATTTTTTCTAAGTCCCAACTCAGAATGCGACTTTGTCACTTTTCTGAAGAACAAGATGAATTTGGATTTTTTCACTTTTTGGACGAAAAAAGTTGAAATTTTTTTAATGTCCCCACACAGAATGGGACTTTGTCACTTTTGTGAAGAAAAAGCGGAATTTTTTTTTTCTCACTTTTTGGATGAAAAAGTTCAATTTGGATTTTTTCACTTTTCGGATGAAAAAAGTTGAAATTGTTTCTAAGTCCCCACTCAGAATGGGACTTTGTCACTTTTTTGAAGAAAAAATGGAATTTGGATTTTTTCACTTTTTGGACGAAAAAAGTTGACATTTTTTTTATGTCCCCAATCAGAATGGGACTTTGTCACTTTTTGGAAGAAAAAGATGAATTTATACTTTTTCACTTTTTGGATGAAAAAAGTTCAATTTGTATTTTTTCACTTTTTGGACAACAAAAAGTTGAAATGTTTTAGAAGTCCCAACTTAGAATGAGACTTTGTCATTTTTTTTGAAGAAAAAGATGTGTTTTTTTCACTTTTTGGATTAAAAAAGTTAAATTTGGATTTTTTCACTTTTTGGACAAAAAAATGAATTATTTTTCTAAGTCTCTACTCAGAATGGGGACTTATCTCTTTTTTGATGAAAAATATGAATTTGCACTTTTTCACTATCTGGATCATAAAAATTGATCTTTCCATTCAAAAAGTCAAAATGTCCCATTCTGACATGTGAAGCAGCACACATGTCACCTTAGACAAAAGTTGAATTATATTCTAATTAAATAATTCAACTTTTGAAGAAAGTGAAAAGAGCTTTCAAGGCTCCTGTCATAATTTCTATTTGACAGTTCTTTGAATAATTTTTTTAAATTTGGATTTTTCACTTTTTGGACAAAAAAAGTTGAAATTTTTTCTAAGTCCCAACTCAGAAGGGGACTTTGTCACTTTTTTGAAGAAAAAGATGAATTTGTTCTTTTTAATTTTTTTGATGAAAAAAGTTCAATTTGGATTTTTTCACTTTTTGGACAAAAAAAGTTGAAATTTTTTCTAAGTCCCAACTCAGAATGCGACTTTGTCACTTTTTTGAAGAGAAAGATGAATTTGTACTTTTTCACTTTTTGGATGAAAAAAGTTCAATTTGTAATTTTCCACTTTTTGGACAAAAAAAGTTGAAAATGTTTTCAACTCCCAACTCAGAATTGGACTTTCTCACATTTTTAAGAAAAAGATGAATTTGTATTTTTTCACTTTTGGGTTGAAAAAGTTCAGTTTGGGATATTTCAGTTTTTGGACGTAAAAAGTTGAAATTATTTCAAAGTCCCAACTCAGAAGGGGACTTTGTCATTTTTTTGAAGAAAAAGATGAATTTGTTCTTTTTAATTTTTTTGATGAAAAAAGTTCCATTTGGATTTTTTCACTTTTTGGACAAAAAAAGTTGAAATTTTTTCTAAGTCCCCACACAGAATGGGACTTTGTCACTTTTGTGAAGAAAAAGAGGAATTTGTTTTTTTTCACTTTCTGGATGAAAAAGTTCAATTTGGATTTTTCCACTTTTTGGATAAAAAAAGTTGAAAATGTTTCTAAGTCCCCACTCAGAATGGGACTTTGTCACTTTTTTGAAGAAAATATGTGAATTTGGATTTTTTCACTTTTTGGATGAAAAAGTTCAATTTGGATTTTTTCACTTTTTGTACAAAAAAAGTTGACATTTTTTCTAAGTCCCAACTCAGAATGCGACTTTGTCACTTTTCTGAAGAAAAAGATGAATTTGTGCTTTTTCACTTTTTGGATGAAAAAAGTTCAATTTGTAATTTTCCACTTTTTGGACAAAAAAAGTTGAAAATGTTTTCAACTCCCAACTCAGAATGGGACTTTCTCACGTTTTTGAGAAAAAAATGAATTTGTATTTTTTCTCTTTTTGGATGAAAAAGTTCAATTTGGGTTTTTTCAGTTTTTGGACATAAAAAGTTGAAAAAAATTTAAGACCTCACTCAGAATGGGACTTTGTCACTTTTTTGAAGAAAAAGATGAATTTGTTCTTTTTAATTTTTGATGAAAATAGTTCAATTTGGATTTTTTCACTTTTTGGACAAAAAAAGTTGAAATTTTTTCTAAGTCCCAACTCAGAATTGGACTTTATCACTTTTTTTGAAGAAAAAGATGAATTTATACATTTTCACTTTTTGGATGAAAAAAGTTCAGTTTGTATTTTTTCACTTTTTGGACAACAAAAAGTTGAAATTTTTTAGAAGTCCCAACTCAGAATGAGACTTTGTCATTTTTTTGAAGAAAAAGATGTGTTTTTTTTCACTTTTTGGATTAAAAAAGTTCAATTTGGATTTTTTCACTTTTTGGACAAAAAGTAGATTTTTTTTCTAAGTCTCTACTCAGAATGGGGCCTTATCTCTTTTTTGACGAAAAATATGAATTTGCACTTTTTCACTATCTGGATCAAAAAAGTTGATCTTTCCATTCAAAAAGTCAAAATGTCCCATTCTGACATGTGAAGCGGCACACATGTCACCTTAGACAAAAGTTGAATTATTTTCTAATTCCCCTCTCAGAATGAGATAGGACTTAGAAAATAATTCAACTTTTGAAGAAAGTCAAAAGAGCTTCCAAGTCTCCTGTCATAATTTATATTTGACACTTCTTTGAATAAAATTTTTTAATTTGGATTTTTCACTTTTTGGACAAAAAAAGTTGAAATTTTTTCTAAGTCCCAACTCAGAATGGGACTTTGTCACTTTTTGGAAGAAAAAGATGAATTTGTTCTTTTTAATTTTTTCGATGAAAAAAGTTCAATTTGGATTTTTTCACTTTTTGGACAAAAAAAGTTGAATTTTTTTCCAAGTCCCCACTCAGAATGGGACTTTGTCACTTTTTTGAAGAAAAAGATAAATTTGTTCTTTTTAATTTTTGGGATGAAAAAAGTTCAATTTGTAATTTTCCACTTTTTGAACAAAAAAAGTTGAAAATGTTTTCAACTCCCAACTCAGAATGGGAATGTCTCACGTTTTTGAGAAAAAAATGAATTTGTTTTTTTTCACTTTTTGGATGAAAAAGTTCAATTTGGGTTTTTTCAGTTTTTGGACAAAAAAAGTTGAAATTTTTTCTAAGTCCCAACTCATAATGTAACTTTATCACTTTTTTGAAGAAAAAGATGAATTTGTATTCTTTCACTTTTTGGATGAAAAAAGTTCAATTTTGATTTTTTCACTTTTTGGACAAAAAAAGTTGAAATTTTTTCTAAGTCCCCACACAGAATGGGACTTTGTCACTTTTGTGAAGAAAAAGATGAATTTGTTTTTTTTCACTTTTTGGATGAAAAAGTTCAATTTGGATTTTTCCACTTTTTGGATAAAAAAAGTTTAAATTGTTTCTAAGTCCCCACTCAGAATGGGACTTTGTCACTTTTTTGAAGAAAACATGTGAATTTTGATTTTTTCACTTTTTGGATGAAAAAGTTCAATTTGGATTTTTTCACTTTTTGGACAAAAAAAGTTGAAATTTTTTCTAAGTCCCAACTCAGAATGCGACTTTGTCACTTTTCTGAAGAAAAAGATGAATTTGTGCTTTTTCACTTTTTGGATGAAAAAGTTCAATTTGTAATTTTCCACTTTTTGGAGAAAAAAAGTTGAAAATGTTTTCAACTCCCAACTCAGAATGGGACTTTCTCACGTTTTTGAGAAAAAAATGAATTTGTATTTTTTCACTTTTTGGATGAAAAAGTTCAATTTGGGTTTTTTCAGTTTTTGGACGTAAAAAGTTGAAAAAATGTTAAGACCTCACTCAGAATGGGACTTTGTCACTTTTTTGAAGAAAAAGATGAATTTGTTCTTTTTAATTTTTTTGATGAAAATAGTTCAATTTGGATTTTTTCACTTTTTGGGCAAAAAAAGTTGAAATTTTTTCTAAGTCCCAACTCAGAATGGGACTTTATCACTTTTTTTTAAGAAAAAGATGAATTTATACATTTTCACTTTTTGGATGAAAAAAGTTCAGTTTGTATTTTTTCACTTTTTGGACAACAAAAAGTTGAAATTTTTTAGAAGTCCCAACTCAGAATGAGACTTTGTCATTTTTTTGAAGAAAAAGATGTTTTTTTTTTCACTTTTTGGATTAAAAAAGTTCAATTTGGATTTTTTCACTTTTTGGACAAAAAAGTTGATTTTTTTTCTAAGTCTCTACTCAGAATGGGGCCTTATCTCTTTTTTGACGAAAAATATGAATTTGCACTTTTTCACTATCTGGATCAAAAAAGTTGATCTTTCCATTCAAAAAAGTCAAAATGTCCCATTCTGACATGTGAAGCGGCACACATGTCACCTTAGACAAAAGTTGAATTATTTTCTAATTCCCATCTCAGAATGAGATGGGACTTAGAAAATAATTCAAATTTTGAAGAAAGTCAAAAGAGCTTCCAAGGCTCCTGTCATAATTTCTATTTGACACTTCTTTGAATAAAAAATTTTAATTTGGATTTTTCACTTTTTGGACAAAAAAAGTTGAAATTTTTTCTAAGTCCCAACACAGATGGGGACTTTGTCACTTTTTTGAAGAAAAAGATGAATTTGTTCTTTTTAATTTTTTTGATGAAAAAAGTTCAATTTGGATTTTTTCACTTTTTGGACAAAAAAAGTTGACATTTTTTCTAAGTCCCAACTCAGAATGCGACTTTGTCACTTTTTTGAAGAAAAAGATGAATTTGTACTTTTTCACTTTTTGGATGAAAAAAGTTCAATTTGTAATTTTCCACTTTTTGGACAAAAAAAGTTGAAAATGTTTTCAACTCCCAACTCAGAATTGGACTTTCTCACATTTTTGAGAAAAAGATGAATTTGTATTTTTTCACTTTTTGGATGAAAAAGTTCAATTTGGGTTTTTTCAGTTTTTGGACGTAAAAAGTTGAAATTATTTCAAGGTCCCCACTCAGAATGGGACTTTGTCACTTTTTTTAAAGAAAAAGATGAATTTGTACTTTTTCTTTTTTTCAATGAAAAAAGTTCAATTTGGATTTTTTCACATTTTGGACAAAAAAAGTTGAAATTTTTTCTAAGTCCCAACTCAGAATGGGACTTTATCACTTTTTTGAAGAAAAAGATGAATTTGTATTCTTTCACTTTTTGGATGAAAAAAGTTCAGTTTTGATTTTTTCACTTTTTGGACAAAAAAAGTTGATTTTTTTTCTAAGTCCCCACACAGAATGGGACTTTGTCACTTTTGTGAAGAAAAAGATGAATTTGTTTTTTTTCACTTTTTGGATGAAAAAGTTCAATTTGGATTTTTCCACTTTTTGGATAAAAAAAGTTGAAATTGTTTCTAAGTCCCCACTCAGAATGGGACTTTGTCACTTTTTTGAAGAAAACATGTGAATTTGGATTTTTTAACTTTTTGGATGAAAAAGTTCAATTTGGATTTTTTCACTTTTTGGACAAAAAAAGTTGACATTTTTTCTAAGTCCCAACTCAGAATGCGACTTTGTCACTTTTCTGAAGAACAAGATGAATTTGGATTTTTTCACTTTTTGGACGAAAAAAGTTGAAATTTTTTTAATGTCCCCACACAGAATGGGACTTTGTCACTTTTGTGAAGAAAAAGCGGAATTTTTTTTTTCTCACTTTTTGGATGAAAAAGTTCAATTTGGATTTTTTCACTTTTCGGATGAAAAAAGTTGAAATTGTTTCTAAGTCCCCACTCAGAATGGGACTTTGTCACTTTTTTGAAGAAAAAATGGAATTTGGATTTTTTCACTTTTTGGACGAAAAAAGTTGACATTTTTTTTATGTCCCCAATCAGAATGGGACTTTGTCACTTTTTGGAAGAAAAAGATGAATTTATACTTTTTCACTTTTTGGATGAAAAAAGTTCAATTTCTATTTTTTCACTTTTTGGACAACAAAACGTTGAAATGTTTTAGAAGTCCCAACTTAGAATGAGACTTTGTCATTTTTTTTGAAGAAAAAGATGTGTTTTTTTCACTTTTTGGATTAAAAAAGTTAAATTTGGATTTTTTCACTTTTTGGACAAAAAAATGAATTATTTTTCTAAGTCTCTACTCAGAATGGGGACTTATCTCTTTTTTGATGAAAAATATGAATTTGCACTTTTTCACTATCTGGATCATAAAAATTGATCTTTCCATTCAAAAAGTCAAAATGTCCCATTCTGACATGTGAAGCAGCACACATGTCACCTTAGACAAAAGTTGAATTATATTCTAATTAAATAATTCAACTTTTGAAGAAAGTGAAAAGAGCTTTCAAGGCTCCTGTCATAATTTCTATTTGACAGTTCTTTGAATAATTTTTTTAAATTTGGATTTTTCACTTTTTGGACAAAAAAAGTTGAAATTTTTTCTAAGTCCCAACTCAGAAGGGGACTTTGTCACTTTTTTGAAGAAAAAGATGAATTTGTTCTTTTTAATTTTTTTGATGAAAAAAGTTCAATTTGGATTTTTTCACTTTTTGGACAAAAAAAGTTGAAATTTTTTCTAAGTCCCAACTCAGAATACGACTTTGTCACTTTTTTGAAGAGAAAGATGAATTTGTACTTTTTCACTTTTTGGATGAAAAAAGTTCAATTTGTAATTTTCCACTTTTTGGACAAAAAAAGTTGAAAATGTTTTCAACTCCCAACTCAGAATTGGACTTTCTCACATTTTTGAGAAAAAGATGAATTTGTATTTTTTCACTTTTTGGTTGAAAAAGTTCAATTTGGGTTTTTTCAGTTTTTGGACGTAAAAAGTTGAAATTATTTCAAAGTCCCAACTCAGAAGGGGACTTTGTCATTTTTTTGAAGAAAAAGATGAATTTGTTCTTTTTAATTTTTTTGATGAAAAAAGTTCCATTTGGATTTTTTCACTTTTTGGACAAAAAAAGTTGACATTTTTTCTAAGTCCCAACTCAGAATGCGACTTTGTCACTTTTTTGAAGAGAAAGATGAATTTGTACTTTTTCACTTTTTGGATGAAAAAAGTTCAATTTGTAATTTTCCACTTTTTGGACAAAAAAAGTTGAAAATGTTTTCAACTCCCAACTCAGAATTGGACTTTCTCACATTTTTGAGAAAAAGATGAATTTGTATTTTTTCACTTTTTGGATGAAAAAGTTAAATTTTGGTTTTTTCACTTTTTGGACGAAGAAAGTTGAAAAAAAATTTATGTCCCCAATCAGAATGGGACTTTGTCACATTTTTGAGAAAAAGATGAATTTGTATTTTTTCACTTTTTGGATGAAAAAGTTCAATTTGGGTTTTTTCAGTTTTTGGACGTAAAAAGTTGAAATTATTTCAAAGTCCCAACTCAGAAGGGGACTTTGTCACTTTTTTGAAGAAAAAGATGAATTTGTTCTTTTTAATTTTTTTGATGAAAAAAGTTCAATTTGGATTTTTTCACTTTTTGGACAAAAAAAGTTGACATTTTTTCTAAGTCCCAACTCAGAATGCGACTTTGTCACTTTTTTGAAGAGAAAGATGAATTTGTACTTTTTCACTTTTTGGATGAAAAAAGTTCAATTTGTAATTTTCCACTTTTTGGACAAAAAAAGTTGAAAATGTTTTCAACTCCCAACTCAGAATTGGACTTTCTCACATTTTTGAGAAAAAGATGAATTTGTATTTTTTCACTTTTTGGATGAAAAAGTTCAATTTGGGTTTTTTTCAGTTTTTGGACGTAAAAAGTTGAAATTATTTCAAAGTCCCCACTCAGAATGGGACTTTGTCACTTTTTTTAAGAAAAAGATGAATTTGTACTTTTTCTTTTTTTCGATGAAAAAAGTTCAATTTGGATTTTTTCACTTTTTGGACAAAAAAAGTTGAAATTTTTTCTAAGTACCAAGTCAGAATGGGACTTTATCACTTTTTTGAAGAAAAAGATGAATTTGTATTCTTTCACTTTTTGGATGAAAAAAGTTTAATTTGGATTTTTTCACTTTTTGGACAAAAAAAGTTGACATTTTTCCTAAGTTCCAACTTAGAATGGGACTTTGTCACTTTTGTGAAGAAAAAGCAGATTTTTTTTTTTTTCACTTTTTGGATGAAAAAGTTCAATTTGGATTTTTTCACTTTTCGGATGAAAAAAGTTGAAATTGTTTCTAAGTCCCCACTCAGAATGGGACTTTGTCACTTTTTTGATGAAAAAATGGAATTTGGATTTTTTCACTTTTTGGACGAAAAAAGTTGAAATTTTTTTAATGTCCCCATCAGAATGGGACTTTGTCACTTTTTTTAAGAAAAAGATAAATTTATACTTTTTCACTTTTTGGATGGAAAAAGTTCAATTTGTATTTTTTCACTTTTCGGATGAAAAAAGTTGAAATTGTTTCTAAGTCCCCACTCAGAATGGGACTTTGTCACTTTTTTGATGAAAAAATGGAATTTGGATTTTTTCAGTTTTTGGACGAAAAAAGTTGAAATTTTTTCAAAGTCCCCACTCAGAATGAGACCTTATCACTTTTTTTGAAGAAAAAGATGAATTTATACTTTTTTACTTTTTGGATGAAAAAAGTTCAATTTGTACTTTTTCATTTTTTGGACAACAAAAAGTTTACATTTTTTAGAAGTCCCAACTCAGAATGAGACTTTGTAATTTTTTTGAAGAAAAAGATGTGTTTTCTTTTCACTTTTTGGATTAAAAAAGTTCAATTTGGATTTTTTCACTTTTTGGACAAAAAAGTAGATTTTTTTTCTAAATCTCTACTCAGAATGGGGCCTTATCTCTTTTTTGACGAAAAATATGAATTTGCACTTTTTCACTATCTGGATCAAAAAAGTTGATCTTTCCATTCAAAAAGTCAAAATGTCCCATTCTGACATGTAAAGCGGCACACATGTCACCTTAGACAAAAGTTGAAATTTTTTCTAAGTCCCAATTCAGAATGGGACTTTGTCACTTTTTTGAAGAAAAAGATTAATTTGTTCTTGTTAATTTTTTTGATGAAAAAAGTTCAATTTGGATTTTTTCACTTTTTGGACAAAAAAAGTTGAAATTTTTTCTAAGTCCCCACACAGAATGGGACTTTGTCACTTTTGTGAAGAAAAAGCGGAATTTGTTCTTTTTAATTTTTTTTATGAAAATAGTTCAATTTGGATTTTTTCACTTTTTGGACAAAAAAAGTTGAAATTTTTTCTAAGTCCCAACTCAGAATGGGACTTTATCACTTTTTTTGAAGAAAAAGATGAATTTATACATTTTCACTTTTTGGATGAAAAAAGTTCAGTTTGTATTTTTTCACTTTTTGGACAACAAAAAGTTGAAATTTTTTAGAAGTCCCAACTCAGAATGAGACTTTGTCATTTTTTTGAAGAAAAATATGTGGTTTTTTTCACTTTTTGGATTAAAAAAGTTCAATTTGGATTTTTTCACTTTTTGGACAAAAAAGTAGATTTTTTTTCTAAGTCTCTACTCAGAATGGGGCCTTATCTCTTTTTTGACGAAAAATATGAATTTGCACTTTTTCACTATCTGGATCAAAAAAGTTGATCTTTCCATTCAAAAAGTCAAAATGTCCCATTCTGACATGTGAAGCGGCACACATGTCACCTTAGACAAAAGTTGAATTATTCTCTAATTCCCATCTCAGAATGAGATGGGAATTAGAAAATAATTCAACTTTTGAAGAAAGTCAAAAGAGCTTCCAAGTCTTCTGTCATAATTTATATTTGACACTTCTTTGAATAAATTTTTTTAATTTGGATTTTTTACTTTTTGGACAAAAAAAGTTGAAATTTTTTCTAAGTCCCAACTCAGAATGGGACTTTGTCACTTTTTTGAAGAAAAAGATGAATTTGTTCTTTTTAATTTTTTCGATGAAAAAAGTTCAATTTGTACTTTTTCACTTTTTGGACATTTCCAACCATCTCCATACCTCCTCCGGACGCTCAAAGAAGTGTGACCTATCACCTGAAAGCACCTTTAAGAGCACCGGATACAGGAGCATATATCCGATGTTCATGGCACGAAGCTGCGCCTTCACCTCCAGGAATCCCTTTTGGGAACTCTGCACCTTGTTCGTTTAATAAGGATAAATGGATATTTTGCAGTTCTCAAATACTGCCCTGTCAGATTCGCAGGCAGCCCGCAACACACAGTCTCGGTCATTATAGTTCAAAAGACGGGCAATAATAGCCCTCGGCGGTGCTTAAGGCCGGGGAGGCACAACGAGGGCCCTATGAGCATGCTCCACCACAGATGCCCTGGAGAGCCAGGTCGGTTGCAGTACGTCTCTGATCCAATTCCCCACAAAAGTTTCTGCTGCGGACCACTCCGCATGCTGCGGGAAACCTAGCTGTCTGACATTATTCCGCCAGGACCTGCCCTCTACGTCCTCCAGCCTGGCCTCCATCCGTCCGACCGCAGTATTGGCCTGTACCATTTGTTTCCGCAGGACCCCCACCTCCGTTTGCAGCTCCACGATAGAGCCCTCCGCCACTTTGACCTTGTCAGACACCTTCCTATGGTCCGCCCGGAGAAGGTTAACCTCTACTGCCACCATTTCTATCTTGCCCTCCAGGGTTACCCTAGAGCCCTGGATGGCTGCAAGAAGCTCTGCTCGTGAAGGCTCCTCAGGATTCACCGGCGTGCTCACACCGTCTCCATTCCCCCCCAATCTGGTCTGACGTTGTGGTAAGGGCACGGAGTGGTATATTGCTCCATGGTGCGACGCTTCTGTCCGCTTATGCCGCCCCATTCCACTGCGTCCCCGAATCAAAACAATGTCCCAGTTTCAGCTGACCCAATGATGTGCCAAAAAGCACCCAGAGCCCAAGGCACCGTAGGGACCGGATCCGCTGCTCCTCCCAATGCAGGGCGCCACTGTACACTGCTTCTCCGCTGTGCTAT
Source organism: Pleurodeles waltl (assembly GCF_031143425.1). NCBI lineage: Eukaryota > Metazoa > Chordata > Amphibia > Caudata > Salamandridae > Pleurodeles > Pleurodeles waltl. The sequence continues at coordinate 626,833,149 of NC_090449.1, forward strand.
CAGGATCGGAAGTCCTAGGCACCCCCAAAAAAAACACTCTCCATAAGTCCAGGGTCTCCAGGCTCAGATGATTGAAAACTAGGCCCCGGGGCTGTTGCTCGTGCATCTGCTCCAATGTGTCCCGGCCAGCTGCCCTACCCCTTCAGGCCTCACCATGGTTCCCCAGGGCGGGCCCAGCCGCTCCCACCGGCGCTCACTCCGGACGCCTGCCGCCCATCCAAGGGGCCCTGCAGTCTTCCCCTCTCCTCCGGGGGTCACGTAACCAGTGGGCCCACTGCCAGTCCAGCCGGGCAAGACCAGCAGTGTAGGCCTGTGCCGCCCTCACACCGCCACAGCGCTCGCCTCCAGGGGCCGGCAGTCGCATCGCACGCAGCCCAGGGGAGGCCCACAGACATGGTCCTGGCACTACATGTCGCGGACACAAAGGTGGGACTGCACCTACCCGGACCACTCAGGACGCCGTCCCACGGCAAGGGACAGGCTCCAATCGCCTCAGGCACCCAGGATGAAGGAAGGATTAAGCCGGGAAGTGGGAGCTCACTAGAAGTTGATAATTTTTCTAGGGCCCCACTGAGAATTAGACTTTGTCACTTTTTTGAAGAAAAAATTTGAATTTGGCTTTATTCACTTTTTGGATGAAAAAGCTTACAATTTTTCTGATTCCCAACTGAGAATGGGATTTTGTCCCTTTTTTAAAGAAAACATTTGAATTTTGATTTTTTCACTATTTGGTTTTTAAAAAGTAAAAAAAAATTCTAAGTCCATACTCAGAATAGGACTTTGTCACTTTTTGGCAGAAAACAATGAATTTGCACTTCTTCACTTTTTGGATGAAAAAGTTGAAATATTTTCTAAATACCCACTGAGAATGTGACTTTGCCGCTTTTTTGGAGGAAAAATTTAATTTGGATTTTTTTCACTGTTTAGACGAAAAAAGTTGAATTTATTTCTAAGTCCCCACTCAGATTGGGATCTTTGTCACTTTTTTGAAGAAAACATTTGAATTTGGTTTTTCTCACTTTTTGGATAAAAAAGTTAACATATTTTCTCAGTCCCCACTCAGAAATGGACAATGTAATTATTTTGAAGAAAAAATTTGAATTTGCTTTTTTTTTACTTTTTGGATGAAAAAAGTTGACATTTGTTTTAAGTCCCCACTCGAAATGGGATCTTTGTCACTTTTTTGAAGAAGACATTTAAATTTGGATTTTAGTTTACTTTTTTGATCAAAATAGTTGTTATTTTTATCCTTAAAGTCAAAATTTTCCATTCTGACATTGTTGTATAGGTATTTTAGCCACATTTTAATCACCTTACTTTAGCAAACTAGGCCTGTCGTTGTGCACTTTAGTCCAGTTACATTTTATTCAGCATCACTTTATTTATTTAGCAATAGCCACATTTGCGGTGTAGTTTTATTTCTCTCTATCTAATTGTTCTTTTGCATAGGAAAGCAATACGTTCTCAGTAGGACATTCATTTCACCTTTTGCTTTCTTCAAGACTACTGCCAGATAGGTTGCCGGCAAAAGTGGTACGCTGTGTCTCCAACATGCACAGAAACATACACACTCATACGTGGGGACCATTTCTTAGAATGTCATCTGTTTCATTATAAAAACACTCCTTTGTCCCATACACATCAGAGTGAGATTCCAGCCAGATGACCATGACTGCATTCTGATTGCTGATTGCCTCGCTACAGCTGCTTGCTAAGACTGCCGGACCTCTGTCTACATCGCAACGGTGTTTTTCTGGACTACAGGCTTCCTTACTAAGGTATGAGGGATGATATTTTCCCAGGGGGAAACTTAAATGGCGGATTAGGCTTATTATGCTGTGCTCTAATAGCGTATGTAGGAAAACTATATCTTCCTCCTAGTGACAATATGGTGGGACTGTTTTTCTGTTTCACTCTCCTTATCACCTTATTGCTTTTATTGTGTTTCATCATCCTAGTTATTGCAATACATGCCATTTTATCTAAGATGCAGTTGCTTCAATAAACCCTTTTTGAACTATATTCTGCCTCTGTTGTCTTTGCATGCATGACACTAATGTAACTGAGATAATTGGATAAGATCTGATCAACCACAATTTTCCTGAGGAGTCTTTCTTGTCATACACTCAGTTGCCACAATCATGCCTACTATTGGGTGGAGGTGAGGTGCTGCAAGTTAGCCGGAAAATCAGGATTAGGTTGACAAGCATCACATGGTGTGGAATTTTACTTAGTATCCCACAGTCTTTGCGATTTTGTCACCCAGATCCAGTAGCCTCATTAGCACAATGAGAACCTACGTGACATGGCGCCACCAAGGTTTGGTCAGGCACTAATTTTCAGATCCTTCTACGTATCTGTCTCACTAAAGGCTAAAGACATCTCAATACTATATACGCAGATATCCATGGGGTTGAGGATTTCCTCCTCAGCTGAATAGGTATTACCTATCTAAAGCTGTAGGTCATTCAAGCTTGAACCTTTAAAGGATTAATCCCTAGTTGGTGTCCTTATCTCTGAACACACACATTTACCATTAACATGACAAACCCACAACGGGTTGTAATTGCAGTAAATATGAGACCTCCCCTTACAGCGTACTTATTGGCAAATGGCCTAATGGCCCGGGGGGTCCAGTTACATTTGAGGCTCATCCATCCTACAGAACAGACATTTTTTATTCTTGGTTTACCTTTCCAGCAGTTCATGGGAACACAACACATTTCATCACTATACACTTACTAACATACCTGCACAATACAGAGCTTATGCACACTTAGAAATACCTTTATCTGATCAAGACCATAACATTTGACTTGATGGTGCCCTACCACATTCAATAGTACACGTTAGGTTAGGCCTTCTGAGTAACAATGGCCTGACCTGGCCTTTATTGGCCACATATACACCACACCCTGATGCAGCAACCTTGGCGGTAGCTGAGGTCCACCACTTATATATAGAACTCACTGGAATATATAGACTGTTAGTACAGTTTGTAATGCAAACACTAAATACTAACCCAGCATGAGCTGTCCCAGCGCAGGCACACGCAGTTACGCCAGGTATTAACCCGGCAACTGTACATTCGATCATGTGTAAAGCACCCGCCAAGAGGGAAGAAATTCCGTTTTGGTTAGCTCAAAAAATAAACACACTGGAAGCAATCTTTCCCCATACGTGTTCTCAGGACAAACATAGAATACTAACTATGTGCTTGCAATTAGGAATGGTTTGCACAATAGATAACTGCAACACATGGGGCACGGTATTTGCCACACTCTACACTACCGCACATGGTACACCAACACTTGCCAATCTTCCGGAGGTGTTAAAACAAATTCAAGATGAATACGGGCTGCCCCGCCCCTGGATTTGGGGATGCAGTTAATGGGCAGCTTTGCCACTGTGTCCTCAATTATATTAAGCAATCTTAAAGGAGAAACAGTTGCACTAGCAGGACACATGTGGCTCTGGGACGTTCCTGTACAGGATCAGGAATAGGAGCTCCCAAAGGGTATTGCTGCAACCTACTCTAGTATTGGTCGAGATAGTCTGAGGGCTAGACCAATTAAACCACAATTTCAAGGTAGATCTAATAGAGATTCTACTAAGCAAGCACCAGAAAGTTCTAAAGAATGCTGGGATGAAAAACAACAAACACCCAAAAAAAAGAAAGGGGAGAATATCCGCATTCGGAGACCCCTCAGAATAGATATAATCTTAGAAATAAAGATAATATAAAAATGCTTGACCAGTATCAAAATATTGATACATGCCAATCTCTCCCCTTTCAGGACTCACCAGAAAAATGAGGTGAGAGAGGTGGGTGGTCAGAGTAGAGTACGTGAAACCGAGAAAGGACTCCCACCACTTGTCTGAAGTTTTGTTTAAGAAAGAAGAGAAACTTTCCCAATAAAAAAAAACAGTTTCAAAAGAAAAAGGTGGCAGCAATTGCGATGTGATATGCCACTCAGGAAGAGGGCTTTATTGAAGAACAGGAAGTGGGCACTGGCACTGCTAGACAGTGCAGCAGAGGTCACAATTGATTGCTGGGATCTTCAAGAGCATCTGGAGGTGAAAGCAACTTATTTCAAGTTGAGACTGAGGACATGCGTGTCTCCACGCCCAACAGGATGTGTAAAGTAACTATACAGTTAGAGGGAGATATCGAACGCATGAACAATGCTATCTTTTGGGACTACGTCATCACTATTTATGATATTGTATTGGCCGAAAAAGATTGGCCGCCAGAATTTGTCAGCGATCTCCCTTATGGAGAAGAGGATATTGATAACTCCTTCTCGCCCCTTGTTCCCAGAAAGCTTGTTGAAATACACGCCATTGATTGGGCAGTGGCACAGGCACCTGCGTTATACGGCATTCACGTAGGGTGGGATAAAGATTCCCCCTATCATGTAATACCAATTAAATCCCAACCTCAACCTCAACCCCAGTATCCAATAAAGTGTGAGGCTAGAGCACCTGTGAGGGAAATCGTCAAACATTTAGAGTATCAAGGTGTAATTGAGCCCTGCGTTTCACCAATGAACAATCGATTGTTTCCAGTCGCTAAACCCAACCATTCATATAGAATAGTTTTAGACTATACACATTTAAACAGTCTCACACGCACATTTGCAATACAAACTGCACATAGCACAGCACTTATGAACAATATAGAACGCTAAAAATACAAAACAACCAAGGATATTTCAACGGGTTTGTCTGCCAAAACATAGCAACTGAGAGTAGGGACTTAACAAGTTTTGGCTCTTTAGGCTCTCAGAAACAAATTGCTGACTCCCACAAGGGTATAAGAACAGCCCAGGACTGTTCTCAGCTCGTGTTACATCTATTTTACACAACATTGACCCTGAGGTGTTCTTATACGTGGATGGCATCTATCTTACGAATGACAACCTCATGCAACATATAAGACAGCTAGCCCGCATTGTTGTAGGATTTGCCAAATTCGGCTACAAATTCAATTTGCCTTCCTTGGTGTCCTGTTTTTGGGATACAAACTGTTGGATGAAGGCAAGAGCCTTGCGCCCCAATTTTTTGAAAAATGCTCACTATTACAATCACCAAACACAATAAAAAAACTCCAGTCTTTTTTGGGCTTTTTACATTTTGTCAGAACATACATTCCAGATTATGCACAATGCATTAAACCACTGTATGACTTAATACATCCTGACTTTACCAGCAAATTCTGGACAGTCAAACACACATGCATTCTCGGAGCATTACAAAAAGACATGCTTGAATCAAAACATCTACATACAAGGGATAATAAAAAACATCTGGTCATCAGAGTAATAGCTGGTGCCATTGGTTTTACCTATGTGACATTAAATGACGGTGGGACCCTCCCAATTGCATACAAATCACACTTGTATTCTACAGCTGAACAACGCTTTGCTCCCACTGAGATAATTATCACTGCTGTTCAGATAGCTGTCATTAAAGAGAGACCTCTAGCCCAGGGAAAACGTATCATGTCGTATCTCCCATTCCAGCCCTTAAGTCTGTTACCAAAGCTAGTGTTCCAAACGCTAAAGCATTACATCCACTTTGGATTCAATGGGCAACGTCTCTGACTGCCACTGATGTTGATTATATTTTTGACTCAAAATTACAAACTCAAGAGTTTTTGTAATATGAACACGAATATCCAGTTCCAGCAAATACATTGCCTATTGAACAATATCAGACAATTTTGTGCACTGATGGTTCAGCCCAACCAGCTATAGGCACCAAACATCAATATTCCACCGCTTGTGCAGTTGTGAGTGGCTCCATGAAGGATGGCAAGTTCCATCCACAAAATACTTACACACAGACTCTAGGGGACTGCACTGCACAACTTGCAGAACTCAAGGCTCTGGTAATGGCACTGGAACAAACGGACCCTGAGCAGATGACACTGATTGTCTGTGATATGTACAATTGTGTCCAGTCCTTCAATGAATATCTGCATTACTGATGCCAGAATGGGTTCACAGATTCAAAAGGACACATCATTAAACACAGACTTCTTTGGAGGAAAGTAGCGGATCTGAAGGAAACGCTACCCAATGTCCATGTTGTACATACACTAGGACACCACCGTGTTGAAATACACATTGCAGACAATACTTTGGCTGATAGAAGCAATCAAATCAGCAGTAGCTATGGCTTCTGTTGCTGCAGTAACTCGTTCTAGAATGAAATTGGATGATGAAACACTGGTAGCTGTGAAAGCTTTGGCTGAAGACACGCATTTACCAAAAGCATATCCTGCTAAATAATGCATATCATGCCTCAATACAGCCCTAGTAGTGATACCAGGGGTGGGAAATCGTCTGATTCCCAATAAAGATCAAAGACCAGAATTGATTAAAGCAGTGCATGAGGGAGTTGCTTCTGCCCCCATGCTGGTCTGGTGTGGCGGCTACAATTTCATTATTGCAAACATGTTACTGGTGGCCAGGTCTCTACAAACAGACCAAGCAGTATGTCCTTTGTTGTGACATCTTCCAGCAAATTAAAGGATCCACCGTCAAGCGCCCACTGCAGACACCCCTCCTTATATCCAATAACTATTACAATGTGTGTATGTGGACCATTGTGGTCCCCTGACACCAGATAGTGCATACAAATACATCTTAGTCGCTGTTGACTCATGCTCCAGATTTCTATGGGTTTGGCCACAATGCTCGGCTGACGCTCGAACTGTTATTAAAAATTTGCAAGTCTTTATTGGCACATATGGTGTTGCGGCTTTCCACTCAGACCAGGGCCCTGCTTTTGCCTCAAGGGCTTTCATGGCTTTGTTAGGGGTCCAACTGCATTACTCATCTCCATTTCATCCCGAGGGAAAAAGTGTTGTGGAGTGATGAAACCGAGATTTAAAGCAATCCTTAACAGCCAGAGTATTAGGTATAGGTCGTAGTTGGCTGACACACCTGTATAGAGTCCAAGGAGCACTTAACATCTGCCAGGACTGCTTCCTTGGGAATAAAGGATGTACCAGTAACAACTACCAGCTGGATTCCAAAACTTGACGATCTAGTGGGTGAAACGATTGCTGTGAAAAGGAATTTGGTCCTTCTTATCGTGCACTGGTTCCAGTCCTGGTCATTCTACCGCTGCTGCCTGGTTCTAAAGAAAATTGCTTTGTCTCCATTGACAATGTCAAGCTACACCATATGGACGATCCTGCACAGCAGACCTAGGGGACTCCTGGGTAGTACCCAAAATCTACTCCTACAGACGAGGATGTTCCTTCACAGGTTTTCAGCAGCACACTGACACCTCTCTGAGGTTGTGGAAGTTGGAAAATTAGCTTTCATTGGTTCCTCAAACTTCTACTACTACAAATAACACTGATAGATTGATTGATTTTATTCAAATTCTACACAAACGAATGGCATAGTCTACTATGAACCACTGGGTGAGTCTTCTGCAAGTTCTCCAATTCTGAACACGGCTCCAGTTTTTGCACTAACTGCTTCTGGATATTTTGCCGACATCAATGACACTTTCACTGACTCATCTGCCTCTACTGCAACAGAACTGTCAAGAGCACGTAAGCTGATAAATTGGCTAACAATTAATTATTTTATTTCTCCTTGGAACTACCTGTGGGTCTTACTGACTGCCCTTGCCTTTGTCCTTTGGATTGGGATTGTCATTGTTTTCTTCTTACTCATACATGGTCATTACCTTCATGAACGCTCTATAGTTGAACTGGTGGATGAAGTCCTGAAACCACAATTTTCATCACACAAAGTCCACAGAGACTTGTCCCTAGTGAACATTTCTGCCATACCAATTCCTGATGGGATTGTTTGGGATAAAGTATTATTTGATATATATATGGTCCGACAGAGGTCATTCAAATTCCATATGTATTCAAACTTTCAATGAACAATGTAATTACACCCGGAGTAGTTTCTGATGAGTGGGATGTGAAAACTGTTGATTCCATAATGTCTGATTTACAGTATTATACAGTATTTGAAAATGAAGATGTGTACCAATCCAAAGAAAATTATTGGGATATGTTCTGTTATAATTATTATGGACATCATTCCATTTACAGAGCAAGTAACCCAAGACCTATGTTAACTATACACAGTGGGAACACTGTTCGACTCCACCAGTGGGGAGTTCCAAAACATATACTGAAAAGTTTGCATATTTTTCTGGGCACAATGTAATTAATGCTGAGTCTCATTATTTCACATTGCCAGTGATGGAAAGTCAAAATATTTTATTGACAGACACAAAATTAGTTTATTCTGATTCCTTTATTTCCAGGTTAGCCAAAGAAGTATATAATTATAGGATGAAGTCGATAGACTTGAAAAGTGTGTGGGGAACAACAAAATGGCAAATAAGGGGAAAGAAAGCTTTATTTAGAGAATGCCTGATACCTGTTCAAGTTATATTTTTAAATGTAACAGTACAACAGACAAGTTGTTTAGGATTATCAAAAATTAAGGAATTGAATGGGCCCAGTATTCCTACACCTGCAAAAGTTTACAAATGGCAAAAGTATATAAATGCTTCTGAACATCAGCTCGATGAATGGGTCCAGAATGGAACATTTAACACATCACTTTACGTCCAGGTGGGTGATTATTGTGGTCAGTAGACACCAATGGGTGCCATATACGTTTTGTAAACACCACAGGGAGATTTAGAACAAATAGGCTGGATCCTAGCTATGTGTCCTCAGAACACTCGGGTATAGTAACAACATACAGTGTAGGGAAATTATGCCAGCATAGGTTGAAAGTTTCCTCACTAAATGCTGTTAAAGAACACCTCATTCTCCTGTCCAATGAAACAGATTTACAGGATTTCCTGTTAAGCCCCAGAAAAACACTCAGAAAACGCGTATATAGAGTGCATAATGTAATTTGGAAACTTTCCCAACAGGAAGCGGCTGCCCGGTTAGGACAAATTGATCAGGAAAACTTACAGAAAGCATTAGCCATTGTAGATAATGGGATGAAGACTTTGTCCGACCGGATATTCACTTTAAATAATATTGTATCCTCTGCAATAGATATAGTACAGAGTGACATGTCATCTTTACACCATGGACAAAGTCAGCTAAGGTCCATTATGCAATTGGGTTGGACACTACAAACCTTTTGTTCCCTGGCAACATGTTAGCGCAAGGGATATTTTTACAACATTCAATTTAACACGACAACAACAAATAATGGCTAAGAAGGAAGCATCATAAGTTATGCTAAACATTGAGAAATTAGAAAAGTTGCCTTTTACTGTGGCTGAAATACCATCTACTGTATGGCTAATTCACAGGGTTATAAATCTGCCTATTTCAACACTTCATTTCACATCCTGTTGAAGCGCATTCCAGTAGGCAGATATGAAAGGCTGGGAGTTAGCTATATACATGAGGTGTGGGAGCTTTCCTTTTCGTACAAATGTTTCAATGGCATGAAAGAGGTCTTTCTTAGCTGTAGTGAATGCAAGACTTCTGTGAGCCATTCAATGGTTTGTAAACAGCTGTCATTGCACGGGGTAGGTAATGCCTCTGCGGCAAATTTGGCCTGCTATCTGAAGGGAGTTCCAGTCCCCCTGATTAGACCTGCGTTTCAGGTGCTCTCTAATAGTAGCTATGTGCTCCCTAACAGTAAGAGCTATTGTGGAATGCGAGCGGGAATAGCTTATGTCGTTTCGGTCTCCCAAATTGTTACATGTTGCGGGAATGTCCTTTCCCCCCTTACGCAACTGAAAGGAGTAGAAGACGTTTGGCCTCATATTGCTACTTCTGATGTGAATTTTGACAAGTTGAGCAGACTCAAGGTTTTATTGTTTCATAAACATGTGGCGCTTACATCGGCACGTGAGACCTATGTGCATCAGGTTGCGAGATTCAGTCCCTTTTAAGCACTAATTTTCTGAACTTGTGGTGAACTCGTGGGGCGAATATTCAACTCCTCCAGTACTGTTGGAATCGTCCATTTCTTTAAGGCTGTTGGTTCTGGTTTCATTCACACCTTTTCTTCTATATTTGGCTTAATACCTTCAGCCATACACTCAATATTTTTGAGTGTTTTCGGGGGGTTTCCGATTACTTTGGCTATAATAGGTGGCATCGTGCTGTTGCCACTTTTTCTTTGCAATGTATGTCCCTTCGCGGCAAGGATGACTAAAAGAGCTTCCACCAGCGCAACTGTGTCATGAAGACATGATGCAGTATTTTGGAGCACTACTCCTGGAACAATTGGAGTTTGACTCGTCCCTGTCATTCAGACCAGTTTTGGATTGTGTGCAGTCCTTGTTTCGATGTCTTTGGTGCCTCCTTGAATGTGCACTGAAAGTCTGACTTTCTACAAAATGCTTAGTTTCATTGGACGCTGATCTGTCGATGTTCTCGCTGAGGGCTCATTATCAGACATGCGTGTTGAGGGTGCGCTTGCTACGGGAAGCCGACTATGAGTTGCCCTTTGTGGATAATGCAACTCTTAACTCAACATCGGGCACAACATGGTATGTTGCTGCCTCGGCTGGAGCTCAGGCTTTGGAACATAAGTGCTCTGTGGTTGTCCTAGGAAAAAATCTGGATATTTTACCACCTCACGAACTGGAACATTTCCTAGTTTCAATTGTCCCGTTTATAATTGGCGATTTTCAGAATTACACTGAATTTTGAATTTGGCTCTCTTTAGCAGCACTATTGGCTTTTAAATTGTCCTTCTTATTCCTGCTCAAGTGTCTTTTAACTTGTCACTATTGACATTTGTTTTTATATCCTTTTTTGATAGACTTTATTTAGCTTTGTTATATTTTGAGCTTTGAAACCACCTTTGAACGGACAAGGGGAGGGTGTTGTATAGCTATTTTAGACACATTATTTTAGCGAACTAGGCCTGCCCTTGTGCACTTTAACCCAGTTACATTTTATTCAGCATTGCTTTATTTTTCTAGCAACAGCCACATTTCCAGTGTTGTTTTATTTCTCTCTATCTAATTGTTCTTTCGCATAGGAAAGCAATACATTCTCAGTAGGACATTAATTTTACTTTGTGCTTCCTTCAAGGCTACAGCCAGATAGGTTGCCAGCAAAAGTGGTACGCTGTGTCTCCAACATTCACAGAAACATACACACTCATATGAGGGGACCATTTCTTAGAATATCATCTGTTTCATTATAAAGACACTCCTTTGTCCCATACACGTCAGAGGGAGATTCAAGCCAGATGACCATGACTGTATGCTGATTGCCTCACTATAGCTGCTTGCTTAGACTGCCGAACCTCTGATCTACATGGGGATGGTGTCTTTGTGGACTACAGGCTTCCTTACTAAGGTATGAGGAATGATGTTTTCCCAGGGGGAAACCTGAAGGGCGGATTAGGCTTATTATGCTGTGCTCTAACATAATGTAGGTAGGAGAACTATATCTTCCTCCTAGTGACAATATGGTGGGACTATTTTTGTGTTTCACTCTCCTCGTCACCTTATTGCTTTTATTGTGTTTTATCATCCTAGTTATTGCAATACATGCCATTTTATCTAAGATGCAGTTGCTTCAATAAACCCTTATTGAACTATATTCTGCCTCTTTTGTCCTTGCCTGCATGAGACTAATGTAACTGAGATAAAGGGGTAAGATCTGATCTACCACAATTCCCCTGAGGAGTCTTTCTTGTCATGTACCTGGTTGCCAGAATCATCTCTGCTATTGGGTGGAGATGAGGTGCTGCTAGTTAGCCAGAAAACCTGGATTAGGTCGACAGGCGTCACATGGTGTGGAATTTTACTTAGTATCCCACAGTCTGTGCGATTCTATCCCCCCAAATCCAGTAGCCTCATTAGCACAATGAGAACCTACGCGACAGCATGGGAGCCGGGAAACAAGTCAAGTTTGACAAAAGTTAATTTCTTTCCTAAGTCCCATCTCAGAATGAGATGAGACTTAGAAAAAAAATCTACTTTTGAAAAATGTCGAATTTTCTTCTAAGTCCCCACTCAGAATGGGATTTTGTCACTTTTTTGAAGAAAACAATAAATTTGCACCTTTTCACTTTTTGGATCAAAAAAGTTGATCTTTTCATCCAAAAAGTCAAAATGTCCCATTCTGACACAGGAGCCAGGAAGCATGTCAACTTGGAGAAAAGTTGAATTCTTTCCTAAGTCACATCTCAGAATGAGATGGGACTTGGAAAAAAATCAACTTTTGAAAAACGTTGAATGTTCTTCTAAGTCCCCACTCAGAATGGGATTTTGTCATTTTTTTTTTATAAAACAATAAATTTGCACTTTTTGGATCAAAAAAGTTAATCTTTTCCTCCAAAAAGTCAAAATGTCCTGTTGTGTAGCCATTTTAGTTATAGCTCCATGCAAGGTATTTTAACACACTAGGCATACCGCTGTGCACTTTAACCGAGATGTATTTTATTCGGCTTTGTTTATTATTGTCACAGTAGCCGCCTTTACGGTCTTGTTTTATTTTCTATCTTACTGTTTTTGCCCAGGCCAGAACTCTGTTCTCAAACAAGATATTCTTGCTCACTCTGTGCTTCTTCTAAGGCTGCAGCAAGATAGGTTGCCGGTGAACGTGGTTTAAGTTTAGTCTCCGATATTCGTAGAAAAACACACATCCGTACGTAGGGACATTTTCTCAGAACATCAGCTGTTTTATTATAAACACACTTCCCTGTCCCTTACATGTTAAAGGGAGATTCCAGCCAGAGAACCACAATAGTATGCTGATTGCTGATTGCTTTGCTACAGCTGCTTTTGCAGAATCCATGCCTTTGCTCAGGTATAGAGGATGATGTCTTCCCAGGGGAATCTGAAGGGCAGAATTAGAGCTTAACATCCTGTGCTTCATTGTAGCTTAGGTAGGAATTAGTCCATTGACTGTAGTGACAATATGGTAGCGTTGTTTCTATGCTTCACTCTCCTTGTCACCATATTACTCTTGTCATGCTGTATCGTCCAGGTTGTTGCAGCTCGTTGTTGTTGCTATCTAAGATGCAGTTGCTTCATTAAAAACATTATTGAAACATATACTGCTTCTGTTTGTCATTGTGTAAATTAGACTAATGTAACTGAGAGAAATGGATGAGACCTGAGTGACCACGGCTTCCCTGAGAAACGAGTTATATCATGCGCTCGGCTGCCCAATCATCCCTGCCCTCGGATAGAGATGAGGCACTGCTAGTTAGCCGGAGCAAAACCCAGATTGGAGCATCAGGTGTCACCTATAGTTGGTCAGACTCGGTCTGACACACCACAGGCGATTCTGCTGCTCAAATTCCAGTAGTCTCATTAGAATAAAGAGAGACTACGCGACAGTCCCATTCTGACATGGGAGCCGGGAAGCATGTCAACTTTGAGAAAAGTAGAATTTTTTTCTAAGTCCCATCTCTGAATCAACAATCTGAAAAACATCAAAAGTTCTTAAAAGTCCCCACTCAGAATGGGACTTCGCTACTTTTTTGAAGGAAAAAAATTGAATTTGGAATGTTTCCTTAATAAAAGTAGCAAATAAGAAAGTTCTCAGAATAAGATGAGACTTAGAAAAAAACTTTCACATTTAGAAAAAAGTCAAAAGTTCTTCTATGTCCCCACAAGGGAAATTTTGTCACTTGAATTTGGATTTTTTCACTTTTTGGATGAAAAAAGCTACAATTTTTAATAAGTCCCCACTCACAATGAGACTTTTTCACTTTTTTGAAGAAAACAATGAATTTCCACTTTTTTACTTTTTGGATCAAAAAAAGTTTATCATCCAATAAGTCAAAATGTCCTATTCTGACATGGTATGCGGCAAACATGTCAACTATGATAAATGTTGAATTGTTCTCTAAGTCCCATCTCAGAATGAGAAACATCAGAAGTTCTTCTAAGTTCCCACTCAGAAAAGGACTTTGTAACTTTTTTGAAGAAAATAATTGAATTTGGATTTTTTCATTTTTTGGATGAAAACAGTTACATTTTTTTCTAACTCTCTATTCAGAATGGGATTTTGTCACTTTTTTGAAGAAAAATATTTGAATATAGAGTTTTCTACTTTTTGGATGAAAAAAGTTACAATTTTTTTTAAATCCCCACTCAGAATGGGATTGTCACTTTTTTGAAGAAAACAATGAATTTGGACTTTTTCACTTTTTGGATCAAAAAAGTTGATCTTTTCATCAAGAATGTCAAAATGTCCCATTCTGAGATGGAAGCCGGTAAACATGTACTTTGAAAAAAGTTGAATTATTTTCTAAGTCCCATCGCAGAATGAAATAAGACTTTACAAAAATTTTGAAAAACTTTTGAAAAATGTCAATAGATTTTTTCAATTTTTGGATGAAAAAAGTTGAATTTGGATTTTGTTTACTTTTTGGATGAAAAAAGTTGAATTTTTTTATAAATCCCCACACAGAATGGGACTTTGTCACTTTTTTGAAGAAAAAATGTGAATTTGGATTTTTTCACTTTTTGGATGAAAAAGTTCAATTTGGATTTTTTCACTTTTTGGATGAAAAAAGTTGAAATTGTTTCTAAGTCCCCACTCAGAATGGGACTTTGTCACTTTTTTGAAGAAAAAATTTGAATTTTGATTTTTTCACTTTTTGGACGAAAAAAGTTGAAATTTTTTCTATGTCCGCAATCAGAATGGGACTTTGACACTTTTTGAAGTAAAAGATGAATTTATACTTTTTCACTTTTTGGATGAAAAAAGTTCAATTTGTATATTTTCACTTTTTGGACAAAAAAAGTTGAAATTTTTTAGAATTCCCAACTCAGAATGAGACTTTGTCATTTTTTTGAAGAAAAAGATGTGGTTTTTTTTCACTTTTTGGATTAAAAAAGTTCAATTTGGATTTGTTCACTTTTTGGACAAAAAAGTTGATTTTTTTTCTAAGTCTCTACTCAGAATGGGGCCTTATCTCTTTTTTGACGAAAAATATGAATTTGCACTTTTTCACTATCTGGATCAAAAAAGTTGATCTTTCCATTCAAAAAGTCAAAATGTCCCATTCTGACATGTGAAGCGGCACACATGTCACCTTAGACAAAAGTTGAATTATTTTCTAATTCCCCTCTCAGAATGAGATAGGACTTAGAAAATAATTCAACTTTTGAAGAAAGTCAAAAGAGCTTCCAAGTCTCCTGTCATAATTTATATTTGACACTTCTTTGAATAAAATTTTTTAATTTGGATTTTTCACTTTTTTGACAAAAAAAGTTGAAATTTTTTCTAAGTCCCAACTCAGAATGGGACTTTGTCACTTTTTGGAAGAAAAAGATGAATTTGTTCTTTTGAATTTTTTCGATGAAAAAAGTTCAATTTGGATTTTTTTCACTTTTTGGAAAAAAAAAGTTGAAATTTTTTCCAAGTCCCCACTCAAAATGGGACTTTGTCACTTTTTGGAGGAAAAAGATAAATTTGTTCTTTTTAAATTTTTGGATGAAAAAAGTTCAATTTGTAATTTTCCACTTTTTGGACAAAAAAAGTTGAAAATGTTTTCAACTCCCAACTCAGAATGGGACTTTCTCACGTTTTTGAGAAAAAAAATGAATTTGTTTTTTTATCACTTTTTGGAAGAAAAAGTTCAATTTGGGTTTTTTCAGTTTTTGGACAAAAAAAGTTGAAATTTTTTCTAAGTCCCAACTCAGAATGGGACTTTGTCACTTTTTTGAAGAAAAATATGAATTTGTTCTTTTGAATTTTTTGGATGAAAAAAGTTCAGTTTGTATTTGTTCACTTTTTGGACAACAAAAAGTTGAAATTTTTTAGCAGTCCCAACTCAGAATGAGACTTTGTCATTTTTTTGAAGAAAAAGATGTGTTATTTTTTCACTTTTTGGACAAAAAAGTTGATTTTTTTCTAAGTCTCTACTCAGAATGGGGCCTTATCTCTTTTTTGACGAAAAATATGAAATTGCACTTTTTCCCTATCTGGATCAAAAAAGTTGATCTTTCCATTTAAAAAGTCAAAATGTCCCATTCTGACATGTGAAGCGGCACACATGTCACCTTAGACAAAAGTTGAATTATTTTCTAATTAAATAATTCAACTTTTGAAGAAAGTCAAAAGAGCTTCCAAGGCTCCTGTCATAATTTCTATTTGACACTTCTTTGAATAAAATTTTTTAATTTGGATTTTTCACTTTTTGGACAAAAAAAGTTGCAATTTTTTCCAAGTCCCAATTCAGAATGCGACTTTGTCACTTTTTTGAAGAAAAAGATGAATTTGTTCTTTTTCACTTTTTGGAAGAAAAAAGTTCAGTTTGTAATTTTCCACTTTTTGGACAAAAAAAGTTGAAAATGTTTTCAACTCCCAACTCAGAATGGGACTTTCTCACATTTTTTCACTTTTTGAATGAAAAAGTTCAATTTGGGTTTTTTCAGTTTTTAGATGTAAAAAGTTGAAATTTTTTCAAAGTCCCCACTCAGAATGAGACTTTGTCACTTTTTTTAAGAAAAAGATGAATTTGTTCTTTTTCTTTTTTTCGATGAAAAAAGTTCAATTTGGATTTTTTCACTTTTTGGACAAAAAAAGTTGAAATTTTTCCTAAGTCCCAACTCAGAATGGGACTTTATCACTTTTTTTGAAGAAAAAGATGAATTTATACTTTTTCACTTTTTGGATGAAAAAAGTTCAATTTGTACTTTTTCACTTTTTGGACAACAAAAAGTTGACATTTTTTAGAAGTCCCAACTCAGAATGAGACTTTGTCATTTTTTTGAAGAAAAAGATGTGGTTTTTTTTCACTTTTTGGATTAAAAAAGTTCAATTTGGATTTTTTCACTTTTTGGACAAAAAAGTTGATTTTTTTTCTAAATCTCTACTCAGAATGGGGCCTTATCTCTTTTTTGACGAAAAATATGAATTTGCACTTTTTCACTATCTGGATCAAAAAAGTTGATCTTTCCATTCAAAAAGTCAAAATGTCCCATTCTGACATGTAAAGCGGCACACATGTCACCTTAGACAAAAGTTGAAATTTTTTCTAAGTCCCAATTCAGAATGGGACTTTGTCACTTTTTAGAAGAAAAAGATTAATTTGTTCTTTTTAATTTTTTTGATGAAAAAGTTCAATTTGGATTTTTTCACTTTTTGGACAAAAAAAGTTGAAATGTTTTCTAAGTCCCCACACAGAAAGGGACTTTGTAAACTTTTGTGAAGAAAAAGCGGATTTATTTTTTTCACTTTTTGGATGAAAAAGTTCAATTTGGATTTTTTCACTTTTTGGATGAAAAAAGTTGAAATTGTTTCTAAGTCCCCACTCAGAAAGGGACTTTGTCACTTTTTTGAAGAAAAAATGGAATTTGGATTTTTTCACTTTTTGGACGAAAAAAATTGACATTTTTTTTATGTCCCCAATCAGAATGGGACTTTGTCACTTTTTTGAAGAAAAAGATGAATTTATACTTTTTCACTTTTTGGATGAAAAAAGTTCAATTTGTATTTTTTCACTTTTTGGACAAAAAAAGTTGACATTTTTTAGAAGTCCCAACTTAGAATAAGACTTTGTCATTTTTTTGAAGAAAAAGATGCGTTTTTTTCACTTTTTGGATTAAAAAAGTTCAATTTGGATTTTTTCACTTTTTGGACAAAAAAGTTGATTTTTTTTCTAAGTCTCTACTCAGAGTGGGGCCTTATCTCTTTTTTGATGAAAAATATGAATTTGCACTTTTTCACTATCTGGATCAAAAAAATTGATCTTTCCATTCAAAAAGTCAAAATGTCCCATTCTGACATGTGAAGCAGCACACATGTCACCTTAGACAAAAGTTGAATTATTTTCTAATTAAATAATTGAACTTTTGAAGAAAGTCAAAAGAGCTTCCAAGGCTCCTGTCATAATTTCTATTTGACACTTCTTTGAATAATTTTTTTTAATTTGGATTTTTCACTTTTTGGACAAAAAAAGTTGAAATTTTTTCTAAGTCCCAACTCAGAAGGGGACTTTGTCACTTTTTTGAAGAAAAAGATGAATTTGTTCTTTTTAATTTTTTTGATGAAAATAGTTCAATTCGGATTTTTTCACTTTTTGGACAAAAAAAGTTGACATTTTTTCTAAGTCCCAACTCAGAATGCGACTTTGTCACTTTTTTGAAGAGAAAGATGAATTTGTACTTTTTCACTTTTTGGATGAAAAAAGTTCAATTTGTAATTTTCCACTTTTTGGACAAAAAAAGTTGAAAATGTTTCTAAGTCCCCACTCAGAATGGGACTTTGTCACTTTTTTGAAGAAAACATGTGAATTTGGATTTTTTCACTTTTTGGATGAAAAAGTTCAATTTGGATTTTTTCACTTTTTGGACAAAAAAAGTTGAAATTTTTTCTAAGTCCCAAATCAGAATGCGACTTTCTCACATTTTTGAGAAAAAGATGAATTTGTATTTTTTCACTTTTTGGATGAAAAAGTTCAATTTGGGTTTTTTTCAGTTTTTGGATGTAAAAAGTTGAAATTATTTCAAAGTCCCCACTCAGAATGGGACTTTGTCACTTTTTTAAAGAAAAAGATGAAGTTGTACTTTTTCTTTTTTTCGATGAAAAAAGTTCAATTTGGATTTTTTCACTTTTTGGACAAAAAAAGTTGAAATTTTTATAAGTCCCAACTCATAATGGGACTTTATCACTTTTTTGAAGAAAAAGATGAATTTGTATTCTTTCACTTTTTGGATGAAAAAAGTTCAATTTTGATTTTTTCACTTTTTGGACAAAAAAAGTTGAATTTTTTTCTAAGTCCCCACACAGAATGGGACTTTGTCACTTTTATGAAGAAAAAGATGAATTTGATTTTTTTCACTTTTTGGATGAAAAAGTTAAATTTGGATTTTTCCACTTTTTGGATAAAAAAAGTCGAAATTGTTTCTAAGTCCCCACTTAGAATGGGACTTTGTCACTTTTTTGAAGAAAACATGTGAATTTGGATTTTTTCACTTTTTGGATGAAAAAGTTCAATTTGGATTTTTTCACTTTTTGGACAAAAAAAGTTGAAATTTTTTCTAAGTCCCAACTCAGAATGCGACTTTGTCACTTTTCTGAAGAAAAAGATGAATTTGTGCTTTTTCACTTTTTGGATGAAAAAAGTTCAATTTGTAATTTTCCACTTTTTGGACAAAAAAAGTTGAAAATGTTTTCAACTCCCAACTCAGAATGGGACTTTCTCACGTTTTTGAGAAAAAAATGAATTTGTATTTTTTCACTTTTTGGATGAAAAAGTTCAATTTGGGTTTTTTCAGTTTTTGGACGTAAAAAGTTGAAAAAATGTTAAGACCTCACTCAGAATGGGACTTTGTCACTTTTTTGAAGAAAAAGATGAATTTGTTCTTTTTAATTTTTTTGATGAAAATAGTTCAATTTGGATTTTTTCACTTTTTGGACAAAAAAAGTTGAAATTCTTTCTAAGTCCCAACTCAGAATGGGACTTTATCACTTTTTTTGAAGAAAAAGATGAATTTATACTTTTTCACTTTTTGGATGAAAAAAGTTCAATTTGTATTTTTTCACTTTTTGGACAAAAAAAGTTGAAATTTTTTAGAAGTCCCAACTTAGAATGAGACTTTGTCATTTTTTTGAAGAAAAATATGTTTTTTTTTCACTTTTTGGATTAAAAAAGTTCAATTTGGATTTTTTCACTTTTTGGACAAAAAAGTAGATTTTGTTTCTAAGTCTCTACTCAGAATGGGGCCTTATCTCTTTTTTGATGAAAAATATGAATTTGCACTTTTTCACTATCTGGATCAAAAAAATTGATCTTTCCATTCAAAAAGTCAAAATGTCCCATTCTGACATGTAAAGCGGCACACATGTCACCTTAGACAAAAGTTGAATTATTTTCTAATTCCCATCTCAGAATGAGATGGGACTTAGAAAATAATTCAAATTTTGAAGAAAGTCAAAAGAGCTTCCAAGGCTCCTGTCATAATTTCTATTTGACACTTCTTTGAATAAAAAAATTTAATTTGGATTTTTCACTTTTTGGACAAAAAAAGTTGAAATTTTTTCTAAGTCCCAACTCAGATGGGGACTTTGTCACTTTTTTGAAGAAAAAGATGAATTTGTTCTTTTTAATTTTTTTGATGAAAAAAGTTCAATTTGGATTTTTTCACTTTTTGGACAAAAAAAGTTGACATTTTTTCTAAGTCCCAACTCAGAATGGGACTTTGTCACTTTTTTGAAGAAAAAGATGAATTTGTTCTTTTTAATTTTTTCGATGAAAATAGTTCAATTCGGATTTTTTCACTTTTTGGACAAAAAAAGTTGACATTTTTTCTAAGTCCCAACTCAGAATGCGACTTTGTCACTTTTTTGAAGAGAAAGATGAATTTGTACTTTTTCACTTTTTGGATGAAAAAAGTTCAATTTGTAATTTTCCACTTTTTGGACAAAAAAAGTTGAAAATGTTTCTAAGTCCCCACTCAGAATGGGACTTTGTCACTTTTTTGAAGAAAACATGTGAATTTGGATTTTTTCACTTTTTGGATGAAAAAGTTCAATTTGGATTTTTTCACTTTTTGGACAAAAAAAGTTGAAATTTTTTCTAAGTCCCAAATCAGAATGCGACTTTGTCACTTTTTTGAAGAAAAAGATGAATTTGTTCTTTTTAATTTTTTCGATGAAAAAAGTTCAATTTGGATTTTTTCACTTTTTGGACAAAAAAAGTTGAAATTTTTTCCAAGTCCCCACTCAGAATGGGACTTTGTCACTTTTTTGAAGAAAAAGATAAATTTGTTCTTTTTAATTTTTTGGATGAAAAAAGTTCAATTTGTAATTTTCCACTTTTTGGACAAAAAAAGTTGAAAATGTTTTCAACTCCCAACTCAGAATGGGACTTTCTCACGTTTTTGAGAAAAAAATGAATTTGTTTTTTTTCACTTTTTGGATGAAAAAGTTCAATTTGGGTTTTTTCAGTTTTTGGACAAAAAAGTTGACATTTTTTCTAAGTCCCAACTCAGAATGCGACTTTGTCACTTTTCTGAAGAAAAAGATGAATTTGTGCTTTTTCACTTTTTGGATGAAAAAAGTTCAATTTGTAATTTTCCACTTTTTGGACAAAAAAAGTTGAAAATGTTTTCAACTCCCAACTCAGAATGGGACTTTCTCACGTTTTTGAGAAAAAAATGAATTTGTTTTTTTTCACTTTTTGGATGAAAAAGTTCAATTTGGGTTTTTTCAGTTTTTGGACGTAAAAAGTTGAAAAAATGTTAAGACCTCACTCAGAATGGGACTTTGTCACTTTTTTGAAGAAAAAGATGAATTTGTTATTTTAAATTTTTTTGATGAAAATAGTTCAATTTGGATTTTTTCACTTTTTGGACAAAAAAAGTTGAAATTCTTTCTAAGTCCCAACTCAGAATGGGACTTTATCACTTTTTTTGAAGAAAAAGATGAATTTATACTTTTTCACTTTTTGGATGAAAAAAGTTCAATTTGTATTTTTTCACTTTTTGGACAAAAAAAGTTGAAATTTTTTAGAAGTCCCAACTTAGAATGAGACTTTGTCATTTTTTTGAAGAAAAATATGTTTTTTTTTCACTTTTTGGATTAAAAAAGTTCAATTTGGATTTTTTCACTTTTTGGACAAAAAAGTAGATTTTGTTTCTAAGTCTCTACTCAGAATGGGGCCTTATCTCTTTTTTGATGAAAAATATGAATTTGCACTTTTTCACTATCTGGATCAAAAAAATTGATCTTTCCATTCAAAAAGTCAAAATGTCCCATTCTGACATGTAAAGCGGCACACATGTCACCTTAGACAAAAGTTGAATTATTTTCTAATTCCCATCTCAGAATGAGATGGGACTTAGAAAATAATTCAAATTTTGAAGAAAGTCAAAAGAGCTTCCAAGGCTCCTGTCATAATTTCTATTTGACACTTCTTTGAATAAAAAAATTTAATTTGGATTTTTCACTTTTTGGACAAAAAAAGTTGAAATTTTTTCTAAGTCCCAACTCAGATGGGGACTTTGTCACTTTTTTGAAGAAAAAGATGAATTTGTTCTTTTTAATTTTTTTGATGAAAAAAGTTCAATTTGGATTTTTTCACTTTTTGGACAAAAAAAGTTGACATTTTTTCTAAGTCCCAACTCAGAATGGGACTTTGTCACTTTTTTGAAGAAAAAGATGAATTTGTTCTTTTTAATTTTTTCGATGAAAAAAGTTCAATTTGGATTTTTTCACTTTTTGGACAAAAAAAGTTGAAATTTTTTCCAAGTCCCCACTCAGAATGGGACTTTGTCACTTTTTTGAAGAAAAAGATAAATTTGTTCTTTTTAATTTTTTGGATGAAAAAAGTTCAATTTGTAATTTTCCACTTTTTGGACAAAAAAAGTTGAAAATGTTTTCAACTCCCAACTCAGAATGGGACTTTCTCACGTTTTTGAGAAAAAAATGAATTTGTTTTTTTTCACTTTTTGGATGAAAAAGTTCAATTTGGGTTTTTTTCAGTTTTTGGACAAAAAAAGATGACATTTTTTCTAAGTCCCAACTCAGAATGCGACTTTGTCACTTTTCTGAAGAAAAAGATGAATTTGTGCTTTTTCACTTTTTGGATGAAAAAAGTTCAATTTGTAATTTTCCACTTTTTGGACAAAAAAAGTTGAAAATGTTTTCAACTCCCAACTCAGAATGGGACTTTCTCACGTTTTTGAGAAAAAAATGAATTTGTTTTTTTTCACTTTTTGGATGAAAAAGTTCAATTTGGGTTTTTTCAGTTTTTGGACGTAAAAAGTTGAAAAAATGTTAAGACCTCACTCAGAATGGGACTTTGTCACTTTTTTGAAGAAAAAGATGAATTTGTTCTTTTTAATTTTTTTGATGAAAATAGTTCAATTTGGATTTTTTCACTTTTTGGACAAAAAAAGTTGAAATTCTTTCTAAGTCCCAACTCAGAATGGGACTTTATCACTTTTTTTGAAGAAAAAGATGAATTTATACTTTTTCACTTTTTGGATGAAAAAAGTTCAATTTGTATTTTTTCACTTTTTGGACAAAAAAAGTTGAAATTTTTTAGAAGTCCCAACTTAGAATGAGACTTTGTCATTTTTTTGAAGAAAAATATGTTTTTTTTTTCACTTTTTGGATTAAAAAAGTTCAATTTGGATTTTTTCACTTTTTGGACAAAAAAGTAGATTTTGTTTCTAAGTCTCTACTCAGAATGGGGCCTTATCTCTTTTTTGATGAAAAATATGAATTTGCACTTTTTTACTATCTGGATCAAAAAAATTGATCTTTCCATTCAAAAAGTCAAAATGTCCCATTCTGACATGTAAAGCGGCACACATGTCACCTTAGACAAAAGTTGAATTATTTTCTAATTCCCATCTCAGAATGAGATGGGACTTAGAAAATAATTCAAATTTTGAAGAAAGTCAAAAGAGCTTCCAAGGCTCCTGTCATAATTTCTATTTGACACTTCTTTGAATAAAAAAATTTAATTTGGATTTTTCACTTTTTGGACAAAAAAAGTTGAAATTTTTTCTAAGTCCCAACTCAGATGGGGACTTTGTCACTTTTTTGAAGAAAAAGATGAATTTGTTCTTTTTAATTTTTTTGATGAAAAAAGTTCAATTTGGATTTTTTCACTTTTTGGACAAAAAAAGTTGACATTTTTTCTAAGTCCCAACTCAGAATGGGACTTTGTCACTTTTTTGAAGAAAAAGATGAATTTGTTCTTTTTAATTTTTTCGATGAAAAAAGTTCAATTTGGATTTTTTCACTTTTTGGACAAAAAAAGTTGAAATTTTTTCCAAGTCCCCACTCAGAATGGGACTTTGTCACTTTTTTGAAGAAAAAGATAAATTTGTTCTTTTTAATTTTTTGGATGAAAAAAGTTCAATTTGTAATTTTCCACTTTTTGGACAAAAAAAGTTGAAAATGTTTTCAACTCCCAACTCAGAATGGGACTTTCTCACGTTTTTGAGAAAAAAATGAATTTGTTTTTTTTCACTTTTTGGATGAAAAAGTTCAATTTGGGTTTTTTCAGTTTTTGGACAAAAAAAGTTGACATTTTTTCTAAGTCCCAACTCAGAATGCGACTTTGTCACTTTTCTGAAGAAAAAGATGAATTTGTGCTTTTTCACTTTTTGGATGAAAAAAGTTCAATTTGTAATTTTCCACTTTTTGGACAAAAAAAGTTGAAAATGTTTTCAACTCCCAACTCAGAATGGGACTTTCTCACGTTTTTGAGAAAAAAATGAATTTGTTTTTTTTCACTTTTTGGATGAAAAAGTTCAATTTGGGTTTTTTCAGTTTTTGGACGTAAAAAGTTGAAAAAATGTTAAGACCTCACTCAGAATGGGACTTTGTCACTTTTTTGAAGAAAAAGATGAATTTGTTCTTTTTAATTTTTTTGATGAAAATAGTTCAATTTGGATTTTTTCACTTTTTGGACAAAAAAAGTTGAAATTCTTTCTAAGTCCCAACTCAGAATGGGACTTTATCACTTTTTTTGAAGAAAAAGATGAATTTATACTTTTTCACTTTTTGGATGAAAAAAGTTCAATTTGTATTTTTTCACTTTTTGGACAAAAAAAGTTGAAATTTTTTAGAAGTCCCAACTTAGAATGAGACTTTGTCATTTTTTTGAAGAAAAATATGTTTTTATTTCACTTTTTGGATTAAAAAAGTTCAATTTGGATTTTTTCACTTTTTGGACAAAAAAGTAGATTTTGTTTCTAAGTCTCTACTCAGAATGGGGCCTTATCTCTTTTTTGATGAAAAATATGAATTTGCACTTTTTCACTATCTGGATCAAAAAAATTGATCTTTCCATTCAAAAAGTCAAAATGTCCCATTCTGACATGTAAAGCGGCACACATGTCACCTTAGACAAAAGTTGAATTATTTTCTAATTCCCATCTCAGAATGAGATGGGACTTAGAAAATAATTCAAATTTTGAAGAAAGTCAAAAGAGCTTCCAAGGCTCCTGTCATAATTTCTATTTGACACTTCTTTGAATAAAAAAATTTAATTTGGATTTTTCACTTTTTGGACAAAAAAAGTTGAAATTTTTTCTAAGTCCCAACTCAGATGGGGACTTTGTCACTTTTTTGAAGAAAAAGATGAATTTGTTCTTTTTAATTTTTTTGATGAAAAAAGTTCAATTTGGATTTTTTCACTTTTTGGACAAAAAAAGTTGACATTTTTTCTAAGTCCCAACTCAGAATGGGACTTTGTCACTTTTTTGAAGAAAAAGATGAATTTGTTCTTTTTAATTTTTTCGATGAAAAAAGTTCAATTTGGATTTTTTCACTTTTTGGACAAAAAAAGTTGAAATTTTTTCCAAGTCCCCACTCAGAATGGGACTTTGTCACTTTTTTGAAGAAAAAGATAAATTTGTTCTTTTTAATTTTTTGGATGAAAAAAGTTCAATTTGTAATTTTCCACTTTTTGGACAAAAAAAGTTGAAAATGTTTTCAACTCCCAACTCAGAATGGGACTTTCTCACGTTTTTGAGAAAAAAATGAATTTGTTTTTTTTCACTTTTTGGATGAAAAAGTTCAATTTGGGTTTTTTCAGTTTTTGGACAAAAAAAGTTGACATTTTTTCTAAGTCCCAACTCAGAATGCGACTTTGTCACTTTTCTGAAGAAAAAGATGAATTTGTGCTTTTTCACTTTTTGGATGAAAAAAGTTCAATTTGTAATTTTCCACTTTTTGGACAAAAAAAGTTGAAAATGTTTTCAACTCCCAACTCAGAATGGGACTTTCTCACGTTTTTGAGAAAAAAATGAATTTGTTTTTTTTCACTTTTTGGATGAAAAAGTTCAATTTGGGTTTTTTCAGTTTTTGGACGTAAAAAGTTGAAAAAATGTTAAGACCTCACTCAGAATGGGACTTTGTCACTTTTTTGAAGAAAAAGATGAATTTGTTCTTTTTAATTTTTTTGATGAAAATAGTTCAATTTGGATTTTTTCACTTTTTGGACAAAAAAAGTTGAAATTCTTTCTAAGTCCCAACTCAGAATGGGACTTTATCACTTTTTTTGAAGAAAAAGATGAATTTATACTTTTTCACTTTTTGGATGAAAAAAGTTCAATTTGTATTTTTTCACTTTTTGGACAAAAAAAGTTGAAATTTTTTAGAAGTCCCAACTTAGAATGAGACTTTGTCATTTTTTTGAAGAAAAATATGTTTTTTTTTCACTTTTTGGATTAAAAAAGTTCAATTTGGATTTTTTCACTTTTTGGACAAAAAAGTAGATTTTGTTTCTAAGTCTCTACTCAGAATGGGGCCTTATCTCTTTTTTGATGAAAAATATGAATTTGCACTTTTTCACTATCTGGATCAAAAAAATTGATCTTTCCATTCAAAAAGTCAAAATGTCCCATTCTGACATGTAAAGCGGCACACATGTCACCTTAGACAAAAGTTGAATTATTTTCTAATTCCCATCTCAGAATGAGATGGGACTTAGAAAATAATTCAAATTTTGAAGAAAGTCAAAAGAGCTTCCAAGGCTCCTGTCATAATTTCTATTTGACACTTCTTTGAATAAAAAAATTTAATTTGGATTTTTCACTTTTTGGACAAAAAAAGTTGAAATTTTTTCTAAGTCCCAACTCAGATGGGGACTTTGTCACTTTTTTGAAGAAAAAGATGAATTTGTTCTTTTTAATTTTTTTGATGAAAAAAGTTCAATTTGGATTTTTTCACTTTTTGGACAAAAAAAGTTGACATTTTTTCTAAGTCCCAACTCAGAATGGGACTTTGTCACTTTTTTGAAGAAAAAGATGAATTTGTTCTTTTTAATTTTTTCGATGAAAAAAGTTCAATTTGGATTTTTTCACTTTTTGGACAAAAAAAGTTGAAATTTTTTCCAAGTCCCCACTCAGAATGGGACTTTGTCACTTTTTTGAAGAAAAAGATAAATTTGTTCTTTTTAATTTTTTGGATGAAAAAAGTTCAATTTGTAATTTTCCACTTTTTGGACAAAAAAAGTTGAAAATGTTTTCAACTCCCAACTCAGAATGGGACTTTCTCACGTTTTTGAGAAAAAAATGAATTTGTTTTTTTTCACTTTTTGGATGGAAAAGTTCAATTTGGGTTTTTTCAGTTTTTGGACAAAAAAAGTTGACATTTTTTCTAAGTCCCAACTCAGAATGCGACTTTGTCACTTTTCTGAAGAAAAAGATGAATTTGTGCTTTTTCACTTTTTGGATGAAAAAAGTTCAATTTGTAATTTTCCACTTTTTGGACAAAAAAAGTTGAAAATGTTTTCAA
Source organism: Pleurodeles waltl (assembly GCF_031143425.1). Taxonomy (NCBI): domain Eukaryota; kingdom Metazoa; phylum Chordata; class Amphibia; order Caudata; family Salamandridae; genus Pleurodeles; species Pleurodeles waltl. The sequence goes on from NC_090449.1 coordinate 626,860,363, forward strand.
CTCCCAACTCAGAATGGGACTTTCTCACGTTTTTGAGAAAAAAATGAATTTTTTTTTTTTCACTTTTTGGATGAAAAAGTTCAATTTGGGTTTTTTCAGTTTTTGGACAAAAAAAGTTGAAATTTTTTCTAAGTCCCAACTCAGAAAGGGACTTTGTCACTTTTTTGAAGAAAAATATGAATTTGTTCTTTTTAATTTTTTGGATGAAAAAAGTTCAATTTGGATTTTTTCACTTTTTGGACAAAAAAAGTTGAAATTTTTTCTAAGTCCCAACTCATAATGGGACTTTATCACTTTTTTGAAGAAAAAGATGAATTTGTATTCTTTCACTTTTTGGATGAAAAAAGTTCAATTTAGATTTTTTCACTTTTTGGACAAAAAAAGTTGAAATTTTTTCTAAGTCCCCACACAGAATGGGACTTTGTCACTTTTGTGAAGAAAAAGATGAATTTGTTTTTTTTCACTTTTTGGATGAAAAAGTTCAATTTGGATTTTTCCACTTTTTGGATAAAAAAAGTTGAAATTGTTTCTAAGTCCCCACTCAGAATGGGACTTTGTCACTTTTTTGAAGAAAACATGTGAATTTGGATTTTTTCACTTTTTGGATGAAAAAGTTCAATTTGGATTTTTTCACTTTTTGGACAAAAAAAGTTGACATTTTTTCTAAGTCCCAACTCAGAATGCGACTTTGTCACTTTTCTGAAGAAAAAGATGAATTTGTGCTTTTTCACTTTTTTGATGAAAAAAGTTCAATTTGGATTTTTTCACTTTTTGGACAAAAAAAGTTGACATTTTTTCTAAGTCCCAACTCAGAATGCGACTTTGTCACTTTTTTGAAGAAAAAGATGAATTTGTACTTTTTCACTTTTTGGATGAAAAAAGTTCAATTTGTAATTTTCCACTTTTTGGACAAAAAAAGTTGAAAATGTTTTCAACTCCCAACTCAGAATGGGACTTTCTCACATTTTTGAGAAAAAGATGAATTTGTATTTTTTCACTTTTTGGATGAAAAAGTTCAATTTGGGTTTTTTCAGTTTTTGGACGTAAAAAGTTGAAATTATTTCAAGGTCCCCACTCAGAATGGGACTTTGTCACTTTTTTTAAAGAAAAAGATGAATTTCTACTTTTTCTTTTTTTCGATGAAAAAAGTTCAATTTGGATTTTTTCACTTTTTGGACAAAAAAAGTTGAAATTTTTTCTAAGTCCCAACTCAGTATGGGACTTTATCACTTTTTTGAAGAAAAAGATGAATTTGTATTCTTTCACTTTTTGGATGAAAAAAGTTCAATTTTGATTTTTTCACTTTTTGGATAAAAAAAAGTTGAATTTTTTTCTAAGTCCCCACACAGAATGGGACTTTGTCACTTTTGTGAAGAAAAAGATGAATTTGTATTTTTTCACTTTTTGGATGAAAAAGTTCAATTTGGATTTTTCCACTTTTTGGATAAAAAAAGTTGAAATTGTTTCTAAGTCCCCACTCAGAATGGGACTTTGTCACTTTTTTGAAGAAAACATGTGAATTTGGATTTTTTCACTTTTTGGATGAAAAAGTTCAATTTGGATTTTTTCACTTTTTGGACAAAAAAAGTTGACATTTTTTCTAAGTCCCAACTCAGAATGCGACTTTGTCACTTTTCTGAAGAAAAAGATGAATTTGTGCTTTTTCACTTTTTGGATGAAAAAAGTTCAATTTGTAATTTTCCACTTTTTGGACAAAAAAAGTTGAAAATGTTTTCAACTCCCAACTCAGAATTGGACTTTCTCACATTTTTGAGAAAAAGATGAATTTGTATTTTTTCACTTTTTGGATGAAAAAGTTCAATTTGGGTTTTTTCAGTTTTTGCACGTAAAAAGTTGAAATTATTTCAAAGTCCCCACTCAGAATGGGACTTTGTCACTTTTTTTAAGAAAAAGATGAATTTGTACTTTTTCTTTTTTTCGATGAAAAAAGTTCAATTTGGATTTTTTCACTTTTTGGACAAAAAAAGTTGAAATTTTTTCTAAGTCCCAACTCAGAATGGGACTTTCTCACGTTTTTGAGAAAAAAATGAATTTGTATTTTTTCACTTTTTGGACGAAAAAGTTCAATTTGGGTTTTTTCAGTTTTTGGACGTAAAAAGTTGAAAAAATGTTAAGATCTCACTCAGAATGGGACTTTGTCACTTTTTTGAAGAAAAACATGAATTTATACATTTTCACTTTTTGGATGAAAAAAGTTCAGTTTGTATTTTTTCACTTTTTGGACAACAAAAAGTTGAAATTTTTTAGAAGTCCCAACTCAGAATGAGACTTTGTCATTTTTTTGAAGAAAAAGATGTGTTTTTTTTTACTTTTTGGATTAAAAAAGTTCAATTTGGATTTTTTCACTTTTTGGACAAAAAAGTTGATTTTTTTTCTAAGTCTCTACTCAGAATGGGGCCTTATCTCTTTGTTGACGAAAAATATGAATTTTCACTTTTTCACTATCTGGATCAAAAAAGTTGATCTTTCCATTCAAAAAGTCAAAATGTCCCATTCTGACATGTGAAGCGGCACACATGTCACCTTAGACAAAAGTTGAATTATTTTCTAATTCCCATCTCAGAATGAGATGGGACTTAGAAAATAATTCAACTTTTGAAGAAAGTCAAAAGAGCTTCCAAGGCTCCTGTCATAATTTCTATTTGACACTTCTTTGAATAAAAATTTTTAATTTGGATTTTTCACTTTTTGGACAAAAAAAGTTGAAATTTTTTCTAAGTCCCATTTCGGGGACTTTGTCACTTTTTTGAAGAAAAAGATGAATTTGTTCTTTTTAATTTTTTTGATGAAAAAAGTTCAATTTGGATTTTTTCACTTTTTGGACAAAAAAAGTTGACATTTTTTCTAAGTCCCAACTCAGAATGCGACTTTGTCACTTTTTTGAAGAAAAAGATGAATTTGTACTTTTTCACTTTTTGGATGAAAAAAGTTCAATTTGTAATTTTCCACTTTTTGGACAAAAAAAGTTGAAAATGTTTTCAACTCCCAACTCAGAATGGGACTTTCTCACGTTTTTGAGAAAAAGATGAATTTGTATTTTTTCACTTTTTGGATGAAAAAGTTAAATTTGGGTTTTTTCAGTTTTTGGACGTAAAAAGTTGAAATTATTTCAAAGTCCCCACTGAGAATGGGACTTTGTCACTTTTTTTAAGAAAAAGATGAATTTGTTGTTTTTCTTTTTTTCGATGAAAAAAGTTCAATTTGTAATTTTCCACTTTTTGGACAAAAAAAGTTGAAAATGTTTTCAACTCCCAACTCAGAATGGGACTTTCTCACGTTTTTGAGAAAAAAATGAATTTGTTTTTTTTCACTTTTTGGATGAAAAAGTTCAATTTGGGTTTTTTCAGTTTTTGGACAAAAAAAGTTGACATTTTTTCTAAGTCCCAACTCAGAATGCGACTTTGTCACTTTTCTGAAGAAAAAGATGAATTTGTGCTTTTTAATTTTTTGGATGAAAAAAGTTCAATTTGGATTTTTTCACTTTTTGGACAAAAAAAGTTGAAAATGTTTTCAACTCCCAACTCAGAATGGGACTTTCTCACGTTTTTGAGAAAAAAATGAATTTGTATTTTTTCACTTTTTGGATGAAAAAGTTCAATTTGGGTTTTTTCCGTTTTTGGACGTAAAAAGTTGAAAAAATGTTAAGACCTCACTCAGAATGGGACTTTGTCACTTTTTTGAAGAAAAAGATGAATTTGTTCTTTTTAATTTTTTTGATGAAAATAGTTCAATTTGGATTTTTTCACTTTTTGGACAAAAAAAGTTGAAATTTTTTCTAAGTCCCAACTCAGAATGGGACTTTATCACTTTTTTTGAAGAAAAAGATGAATTTATACTTTTTCACTTTTTGGATGAAAAAAGTTCAATTTGTATTTTTTCACTTTTTGGACAAAAAAAGTTGAAATATTTTAGAAGTCCCAACTTAGAATGAGACTTTGTCATTTTTTTGAAGAAAAATATGTTTTTTTTTCACTTTTTGGATTAAAAAAGTTCAATTTGGATTTTTTCACTTTTTGGACAAAAAAGTTGATTTTTTTTCTAAGTCTCTACTCAGAATGGGGCCTTATCTCTTTTTTGATGAAAAATATGAATTTGCACTTTTTCACTATCTGGATCAAAAAAAATGATCTTTCCATTCAAAAAGTCAAAATGTCCCATTCTGACATGTAAAGCGGCACACATGTCACCTTAGACAAAAGTTGAATTATTTTCTAATTCCCATCTCAGAATGAGATGGGACTTAGAAAATAATTCAAATTTTGAAGAAAGTCAAAAGAGCTTCCAAGGCTCCTGTCATAATTTCTATTTGACACTTCTTTGAATAAAAAAATTTAATTTGGATTTTTCACTTTTTGGACAAAAAAAGTTGAAATTTTTTCTCAGTCCCAACTCAGATGGGGACTTTGTCACTTTTTTGAAGAAAAAGATGAATTTGTTCTTTTTAATTTTTTTGATGAAAAAAGTTAAATTTGGATTTTTTCACTTTTTGGACAAAAAAAGTTGACATTTTTTCTAAGTCCCAACTCAGAATGGGACTTTGTCACTTTTTTGAAGAAAAAGATGAATTTGTTCTTTTTAATTTTTTCGATGAAAAAAGTTCAATTTGGATTTTTTCACTTTTTGGACAAAAAAAGTTGAAATTTTTTCCAAGTCCCCACTCAGAATGGGACTTTGTCACTTTTTTGAAGAAAAAGATAAATTTGTTCTTTTTAATTTTTTGGATGAAAAAAGTTCAATTTGTAATTTTCCACTTTTTGGACAAAAAAAGTTGAAAATGTTTTCAACTCCCAACTCAGAATGGGACTTTCTCACGTTTTTGAGAAAAAAATGAATTTGTTTTTTTTCACTTTTTGGATGAAAAAGTTCAATTTGGGTTTTTTCAGTTTTTGGACAAAAAAAGTTGAAATTTTTTCTAAGTCCCAACTCAGAAAGGGACTTTGTCATTTTTTTGAAGAAAAATATGAATTTGTTCTTTTTCATTTTTTGGATGAAAAAAGTTCAATTTGGATTTTTTCACTTTTTGGACAAAAAAAGTTGAAATTTTTTCTAAGTCCCAACTCATAATGGGACTTTATCACTTTTTTGAAGAAAAAGATGAATTTGTATTCTTTCACTTTTTGGATGAAAAAAGTTCAATTTAGATTTTTTCACTTTTTGGACAAAAAAAGTTGACATTTTTTCTAAGTCCCCACACAGAATGGGACTTTGTCACTTTTTTGAAGAAAACATGTGAATTTGGATTTTTTCACTTTTTGGATGAAAAAGTTCAATTTGGATTTTTTCACTTTTTGGACAAAAAAAGTTGACATTTTTTCTAAGTCCCAACTCAGAATGCGACTTTGTCACTTTTCTGAAGAAAAAGATGAATTTGTGCTTTTTCACTTTTTTGATGAAAAAAGTTCAATTTGGATTTTTTCACTTTTTGGACAAAAAAAGTTGACATTTTTTCTAAGTCCCAACTCAGAATGCGACTTTGTCACTTTTTTGAAGAAAAAGATGAATTTGTACTTTTTCACTTTTTGGATGAAAAAAGTTCAATTTGTAATTTTCCACTTTTTGGACAAAAAAAGTTGAAAATGTTTTCAACTCCCAACTCAGAATTGGACTTTCTCACATTTTTGAGAAAAAGATGAATTTGTATTTTTTCACTTTTTGGATGAAAAAGTTCAATTTGGGTTTTTTCAGTTTTTGGACGTAAAAAGTTGAAATTATTTCAAGGTCCCCACTCAGAATGGGACTTTGTCACTTTTTTTAAAGAAAAAGATGAATTTGTACTTTTTCTTTTTTTCGATGAAAAAAGTTCAATTTGGATTTTTTCACTTTTTGGACAAAAAAAGTTGAAATTTTTTCTAAGTCCCAACTCAGTATGGGACTTTATCACTTTTTTGAAGAAAAAGATGAATTTGTATTCTTTCACTTTTTGGATGAAAAAAGTTCAATTTTGATTTTTTCACTTTTTGGACAAAAAAAGTTGAATTTTTTTCTAAGTCCCCACACAGAATGGGACTTTGTCACTTTTTTGAAGAAAACATGTGAATTTCGATTTTTTCACTTTTTGGATGAAAAAGTTCAATTTGGATTTTTTCACTTTTTGGACAAAAAAAGTTGACATTTTTTCTAAGTCCCAACTCAGAATGCGACTTTGTCACTTTTCTGAAGAAAAAGATGAATTTGTGCTTTTTCACTTTTTGGATGAAAAAAGTTCAATTTGTAATTTTCCACTTTTTGGACAAAAAAAGTTGAAAATGTTTTCAACTCCCAACTCAGAATTGGACTTTCTCACATTTTTGAGAAAAAGATGAATTTGTATTTTTTCACTTTTTGGATGAAAAAGTTCAATTTGGGTTTTTTCAGTTTTTGCACGTAAAAAGTTGAAATTATTTCAAAGTCCCCACTCAGAATGGGACTTTGTCACTTTTTTTAAGAAAAAGATGAATTTGTACTTTTTCTTTTTTTCGATGAAAAAAGTTCAATTTGGATTTTTTCACTTTTTGGACAAAAAAAGTTGAAATTTTTTCCAAGTCCCAACTCAGAATGGGACTTTCTCACGTTTTTGAGAAAAAAATGAATTTGTATTTTTTCACTTTTTGGACGAAAAAGTTCAATTTGGGATTTTTCAGTTTTTGGACGTAAAAAGTTGAAAAAATGTTAAGATCTCACTCAGAATGGGACTTTGTCACTTTTTTGAAGAAAAACATGAATTTATACATTTTCACTTTTTGGATGAAAAAAGTTCAGTTTGTATTTTTTCACTTTTTGGACAACAAAAAGTTGAAATTTTTTAGAAGTCCCAACTCAGAATGAGACTTTGTCATTTTTTTGAAGAAAAAGATGTGTTTTTTTTTACTTTTTGGATTAAAAAAGTTCAATTTGGATTTTTTCACTTTTTGGACAAAAAAGTTGATTTTTTTTCTAAGTCTCTACTCAGAATGGGGCCTTATCTCTTTGTTGACGAAAAATATGAATTTTCACTTTTTCACTATCTGGATCAAAAAAGTTGATCTTTCCATTCAAAAAGTCAAAATGTCCCATTCTGACATGTGAAGCGGCACACATGTCACCTTAGACAAAAGTTGAATTATTTTCTAATTCCCATCTCAGAATGAGATGGGACTTAGAAAATAATTCAACTTTTGAAGAAAGTCAAAAGAGCTTCCAAGGCTCCTGTCATAATTTCTATTTGACACTTCTTTGAATAAAAATTTTTAATTTGGATTTTTCACTTTTTGGACAAAAAAAGTTGAAATTTTTTCTAAGTCCCATTTCGGGTACTTTGTCACTTTTTTGAAGAAAAAGATGAATTTGTTCTTTTTAATTTTTTTGATGAAAAAAGTTCAATTTGGATTTTTTCACTTTTTGGACAAAAAAAGTTGACATTTTTTCTAAGTCCCAACTCAGAATGCGACTTTGTCACTTTTTTGAAGAAAAAGATGAATTTGTACTTTTTCACTTTTTGGATGAAAAAAGTTCAATTTGTAATTTTCCACTTTTTGGACAAAAAAAGTTGAAAATGTTTTCAACTCCCAACTCAGAATGGGACTTTCTCACGTTTTTGAGAAAAAGATGAATTTGTATTTTTTCACTTTTTGGATGAAAAAGTTCAATTTGGGTTTTTTCAGTTTTTGGACGTAAAAAGTTGAAATTATTTCAAAGTCCCCACTGAGAATGGGACTTTGTCACTTTTTTTAAGAAAAAGATGAATTTGTTGTTTTTCTTTTTTTCGATGAAAAAAGTTCAATTTGTAATTTTCCACTTTTTGGACAAAAAAAGTTGAAAATGTTTTCAACTCACAACTCAGAATGGGACTTTCTCACGTTTTTGAGAAAAAAATGAATTTGTTTTTTTTCACTTTTTGGATGAAAAAGTTCAATTTGGGTTTTTTCAGTTTTTGGACAAAAAAAGTTGACATTTTTTCTAAGTCCCAACTCAGAATGCGACTTTGTCACTTTTCTGAAGAAAAAGATGAATTTGTGCTTTTTAATTTTTTGGATGAAAAAAGTTCAATTTGGATTTTTTCACTTTTTGGACAAAAAAAGTTGAAATTTTTTAGAAGTCCCAACTTAGAATGAGACTTTGTCATTTTTTTGAAGAAAAAGATGGTTTTGTTTCACTTTTTGGATTAAAAAAGTTCAATTTGGATTTTTTCACTTTTTGGACAAAAAAGTTGATTTTTTTTCTAAGTCTCTACTCAGAATGGGGCCTTATCTCTTTTTTGATGAAAAATATGAATTTGCACTTTTTCACTATCTGGATCAAAAAAATTGATCTTTCCATTCAAAAAGTCAAAATGTCCCATTCTGACATGTAAAGCGGCACACATGTCACCTTAGACAAAAGTTGAATTATTTTCTAATTCCCATCTCAGAATGAGATGGGACTTAGAAAATAATTCAAATTTTGAAGAAAGTCAAAAGAGCTTCCAAGGCTCCTGTCATAATTTCTATTTGACACTTCTTTGAATAAAAAAATTTAATTTGGATTTTTCACTTTTTGGACAAAAAAAGTTGAAATTGTTTCTCAGTCCCAACTCAGATGGGGACTTTGTCACTTTTTTGAAGAAAAAGATAAATTTGTTCTTTTTAATTTTTTGGATGAAAAAAGTTCAATTTGTAATTTTCCACTTTTTGGACAAAAAAAGTTGAAAATGTTTTCAACTCCCAACTCAGAATGGGACTTTCTCACGTTTTTGAGAAAAAAATGAATTTGTTTTTTTTCACTTTTTGGATGAAAAAGTTCAATTTGGGTTTTTTCAGTTTTTGGACAAAAAAAGTTGAAATTTTTTCTAAGTCCCAACTCAGAAAGGGACTTTGTCACTTTTTTGAAGAAAAATATGAATTTATTCTTTTTCATTTTTTGGATGAAAAAAGTTCAATTTGGATTTTTTCACTTTTTGGACAAAAAAAGTTGACATTTTTTCTAAGTCCCAACTCAGAATGCGACTTTGTCACTTTTCTGAAGAAAAAGATGAATTTGTGCTTTTTCACTTTTTTGATGAAAAAAGTTCAATTTGGATTTTTTCACTTTTTGGACAAAAAAAGTTGACATTTTTTCTAAGTCCCAACTCAGAATGCGACTTTGTCACTTTTTTGAAGAAAAAGATGAATTTGTACTTTTTCACTTTTTGGATGAAAAAAGTTCAATTTGTAATTTTCCACTTTTTGGACAAAAAAAGTTGAAAATGTTTTCAACTCCCAACTCAGAATTGGACTTTCTCACATTTTTGAGAAAAAGATGAATTTGTATTTTTTCACTTTTTGGATGAAAAAGTTCAATTTGGGTTTTTTCAGTTTTTGGACGTAAAAAGTTGAAATTATTTCAAGGTCCCCACTCAGAATGGGACTTTGTCACTTTTTTTAAAGAAAAAGATGAATTTGTACTTTTTCTTTTTTTCGATGAAAAAAGTTCAATTTGGATTTTTTCACTTTTTGGACAAAAAAAGTTGAAATTTTTTCTAAGTCCCAACTCAGTATGGGACTTTATCACTTTTTTGAAGAAAAAAATGAATTTGTATTCTTTCACTTTTTGGATGAAAAAAGTTCAATTTTGATTTTTTCACTTTTTGGACAAAAAAAGTTGAATTTTTTTCTAAGTCCCCACACAGAATGGGACTTTGTCACTTTTTTGAAGAAAACATGTGAATTTGGATTTTTTCACTTTTTGGATGAAAAAGTTCAATTTGGATTTTTTCACTTTTTGGACAAAAAAAGTTGACATTTTTTCTAAGTCCCAACTCAGAATGCGACTTTGTCACTTTTCTGAAGAAAAAGATGAATTTGTGCTTTTTCACTTTTTGGATGAAAAAAGTTCAATTTGTAATTTTCCACTTTTTGGACAAAAAAAGTTGAAAATGTTTTCAACTCCTAACTCAGAATTGGACTTTCTCACATTTTTGAGAAAAAGATGAATTTGTATTTTTTCACTTTTTGGATGAAAAAGTTCAATTTGGGTTTTTTCAGTTTTTGCACGTAAAAAGTTGAAATTATTTCAAAGTCCCCACTCAGAATGGGACTTTGTCACTTTTTTTAAGAAAAAGATGAATTTGTACTTTTTCTTTTTTTCGATGAAAAAAGTTCAATTTGGATTTTTTCACTTTTTGGACAAAAAAAGTTGAAATTTTTTCCAAGTCCCAACTCAGAATGGGACTTTCTCACGTTTTTGAGAAAAAAATGAATTTGTATTTTTTCACTTTTTGGACGAAAAAGTTCAATTTGGGTTTTTTCAGTTTTTGGACGTAAAAAGTTGAAAAAATGTTAAGATCTCACTCAGAATGGGACTTTGTCACTTTTTTGAAGAAAAACATGAATTTATACATTTTCACTTTTTGGATGAAAAAAGTTCAGTTTGTATTTTTTCACTTTTTGGACAACAAAAAGTTGAAATTTTTTAGAAGTCCCAACTCAGAATGAGACTTTGTCATTTTTTTGAAGAAAAAGATGTGTTTTTTTTTACTTTTTGGATTAAAAAAGTTCAATTTGGATTTTTTCACTTTTTGGACAAAAAAGTTGATTTTTTTTCTAAGTCTCAACTCAGAATGGGGCCTTATCTCTTTGTTGACGAAAAATATGAATTTTCACTTTTTCACTATCTGGATCAAAAAAGTTGATCTTTCCATTCAAAAAGTCAAAATGTCCCATTCTGACATGTGAAGCGGCACACATGTCACCTTAGACAAAAGTTGAATTATTTTCTAATTCCCATCTCAGAATGAGATGGGACTTAGAAAATAATTCAACTTTTGAAGAAAGTCAGAAGAGCTTCCAAGGCTCCTGTCATAATTTCTATTTGACACTTCTTTGAATAAAATTTTTTAATTTGGATTTTTCACTTTTTGGACAAAAAAAGTTGAAATTTTTTCTAAGTCCCATTTCGGGGACTTTGTCACTTTTTTGAAGAAAAAGATGAATTTGTTCTTTTTAATTTTTTTGATGAAAAAAGTTCAATTTGGATTTTTTCACTTTTTGGACAAAAAAAGTTGACATTTTTTCTAAGTCCCAACTCAGAATGCGACTTTGTCACTTTTTTGAAGAAAAAGATGAATTTGTACTTTTTCACTTTTTGGATGAAAAAAGTTCAATTTGTAATTTTCCACTTTTTGGACAAAAAAAGTTGAAAATGTTTTCAACTCCCAACTCAGAATGGGACTTTCTCACGTTTTTGAGAAAAAGATGAATTTGTATTTTTTCACTTTTTGGATGAAAAAGTTAAATTTGGGTTTTTTCAGTTTTTGGACGTAAAAAGTTGAAATTATTTCAAAGTCCCCACTGAGAATGGGACTTTGTCACTTTTTTTAAGAAAAAGATGAATTTGTTGTTTTTCTTTTTTTCGATGAAAAAAGTTCAATTTGTAATTTTCCACTTTTTGGACAAAAAAAGTTGAAAATGTTTTCAACTCCCAACTCAGAATGGGACTTTCTCACGTTTTTGAGAAAAAAATGAATTTGTTTTTTTTCACTTTTTGGATGAAAAAGTTCAATTTGGGTTTTTTCAGTTTTTGGACAAAAAAAGTTGACATTTTTTCTAAGTCCCAACTCAGAATGTGACTTTGTCACTTTTCTGAAGAAAAAGATGAATTTGTGCTTTTTAATTTTTTGGATGAAAAAAGTTCAATTTGGATTTTTTCACTTTTTGGACAAAAAAAGTTGAAATTTTTTAGAAGTCCCAACTTAGAATGAGACTTTGTCATTTTTTTGAAGAAAAAGATGGTTTTGTTTCACTTTTTGGATTAAAAAAGTTCAATTTGGATTTTTTCACTTTTTGGACAAAAAAGTTGATTTTTTTTCTAAGTCTCTACTCAGAATGGGGCCTTATCTCTTTTTTGATGAAAAATATGAATTTGCACTTTTTCACTATCTGGATCAAAAAAATTGATCTTTCCATTCAAAAAGTCAAAATGTCCCATTCTGACATTTAAAGCGGCACACATGTCACCTTAGACAAAAGTTGAATTATTTTCTAATTCCCATCTCAGAATGAGATGGGACTTAGAAAATAATTCAAATTTTGAAGAAAGTCAAAAGAGCTTCCAAGGCTCCTGTCATAATTTCTATTTGACACTTCTTTGAATAAAAAAATTTAATTTGGATTTTTCACTTTTTGGACAAAAAAAGTTGAAATTTTTTCTCAGTCCCAACTCAGATGGGGACTTTGTCACTTTTTTGAAGAAAAAGATGAATTTGTTCTTTTTAATTTTTTTGATGAAAAAAGTTCAATTTGGATTTTTTCACTTTTTGGACAAAAAAAGTTAAAAAAAATTCTAAGTCCCAACTCAGAATGGGACTTTGTCACTTTTTTGAAGAAAAAGATGAATTTGTTCTTTTTAATTTTTTCGATGAAAAAAGTTCAATTTGGATTTTTTCACTTTTTGGACAAAAAAAGGTGAAATTTTTTCCAAGTCCCCACTCAGAATGGGACTTTGTCACTTTTTGAAGGAAAAAGATTAATTTGTTCTTTTTAATTTTTTGGATGAAAAAACTTCAATTTGTAATTTTCCACTTTTTGGACAAAAAAAGTTGAAAATGTTTTCAACTCCCAACTCAGAATGGGACTTTCTCACGTTTTTGAGAAAAAAATTAATTTGTTATTTTTTCACTTTTTGGATGAAAAAGTTCAATTTGGGTTTTTTCAGTTTTTGGACAAAAAATGTTGAAATTTTTTCTAAGTCCCAACTCAGAATGGGACTTTGTCACTTTTTTGAAGAAAAATATGAATTTGTTCTTTTTAATTTTTTGGATGAAAAAAGTTCAGTTTGTATTTTTTCACTTTTTGACTACAAAAAGTTGAAGTTTTTTAGTAGTCCCAACTCAGAATGATACTTTGTCATTTTTTTGAAGAAAAAGATTTGTTATTTTTTCACTTTTTGGACAAAAAAGTTGATTTTTTTCTAAGTCTCTACTCAGAATTGGGCCTTATCTCTTTTTTGATGAAAAATATGAATTTGCACTTTTTCACTACCTGGATCATAAAAATTGATCTTTCCATTCAAAAAGTCAAAATGTCCCATTCTGACATGTGAAGCAGCACACATGTCACCTTAGACAAAAGTTGAATTATTTTCTAATTAAATAATTCAACTTTTGAAGAAAGTCAAAAGAGCTTTCAAGGCTCCTGTCATAATTTCTATTTGACACTTCTTTGAATAACTTTTTTTAATTTGGATTTTTCACTTTTTGGACAAAAAAAATTGAAATTTTTTCTAAGTCCCAACTCAGAAGGGGACTTTGTCACTTTTTTGAAGAAAAAGATGAATTTGTTCTTTTTAATTTTTTTGATGAAAAAAGTTCAATTTGGTTTTTTTCACTTTTGTACAAAAAAAGTTGACATTTTTTCTAAGTCCCAACTCAGAATGCGACTTTGTCACTTTTTTGAAGAGAAAGATGAATTTGTACTTTTTCACTTTTTGGATGAAAAAAGTTCAATTTGTAATTTTCCACTTTTTGGACAAAAAAAGTTGAAAATGTTTTCAACTCCCAACTCAGAATGGGACTTTATCACTTTTTTGAAGAAAAAGATGAATTTGTATTCTTTCACTTTTTGGATGAAAAAAGTTCAATTTGGGTTTTTTCAGTTTTTGGACGTAAAAAGTTGAAATTTTTTCAAAGTCCCCACTCAGAATGAGACTTTGTCACTTTTTTTAAGAAAAAGATGAATTTGTTCTTTTTCTTTTTTTCGATGAAAAAAGTTCAATTTGGATTTTTTCACTTTTTGGACAAAAAAAGTTGAAATTTTTCCCAAGTCCCAACTTAGAATGGGACTTTATCACTTTTTTTGAAGAAAAAGATGAATTTATACTTTTTCACTTTTTGGATGAAAAAAGTTCAATTTGTACTTTTTCACTTTTTGGACAACAAAAAGTTTACATTTTTTAGAGGTCCCAACTCAGAATGAGACTTTGTAATTTTTTTGAAGAAAAAGATGTGTTTTTTTTTCACTTTTTGGATTAAAAAAGTTCAATTTGGATTTTTTCACTTTTTGGACAAAAAAGTAGATTTTTTTTCTAAATCTCTACTCAGAATGGGGCCTTATCTCTTTTTTGACGAAAAATATGAATTTGCACTTTTTCACTATTTGGATCAAAAAAGTTGATCTTTCCATTCAAAAAGTCAAAATGTCCCATTCTGACATGTAAAGCGGCACACATGTCACCTTATACAAAAGTTGAAAGTTTTTCTAATTCCCAATTCAGAATGGGAATTTGTCACTTTTTTGAAGAAAAAGATTAATTTGTTCTTGTTAATTTTTTTGATGAAAAAAGTTCAATTTGGATTTTTTCACTTTTTGGACAAAAAAAGTTGAAATTTTTTCTAAGTCCTCACACAGAGTGGGACTTTGTCACTTTTGTGAAGAAAAAGCGGATTTTTTTTTTTTCACTTTTTGGATGAAAAAGTTCAATTTGGATTTTTTCACTTTTCGGATGAAAAAAGTTGAAATTGTTTCTAAGTCCCCACTCAGAATGGGACTTTGTCACTTTTTTGAAGAAAAAATGGAATTTGGATTTTTTCACTTTTTGGACGAAAAAAGTTGAAATTATTTTTATGTCCCCAATCAGAATGGGACTTTGTCACTTTTTTGAAGAAAAAGATGAATTTATACTTTTTCACTTTTTGGATGAAAAAAGTTTAATTTGTATTTTTTGACTTTTTGGAAAAAAAAAGTTGAAATTATTTAGAAGTCCCAACTTAGAATGAGAGTTTGTCATTTTTTTGAAGAAAAAGATGTGTTTTTTTCACTTTTTGGATTAAAAAAGTTCAATTTGGATTTTTTTACTTTTTGGACAAAAAAAAATATTTTTTTTCTAAGTCTCTACTCAGAATGGGGCCTTATCTCTTTTTTGATGAAAAATATGAATTTGCACTTTTTCACTATCTGGATCATAAAAATTGATCTTTCCATTCAAAAAGTCAAAATGTCCCATTCTGACATGTGAAGCAGCACACATGTCACCTTAGACAAAAGTTGAATTATTTTCTAATTAAATAATTCAACTTTTGAAGAAAGTCAAAAGAGCTTCCAAGGCTCCTGTCATAATTTCTATTTGACACTTCTTTGAATAAATTTTTTTAATTTGGATTTTTCACTTTTTTGACAAAAAAAGTTGAAATTTTTTCTAAGTCCCAACTCAGAAGGGGACTTTGTCACTTTTTTGAAGAAAAAGATGAATTTGTACTTTTTCTTTTTTTCGATGAAAAAAGTTCAATTTGGATTTTTTCACTTTTTGGACAAAAAAAGTTGAAATTTTTTCTAAGTACCAAGTCAGAATGGGACTTTATCACTTTTTTTAAGAAAAAGATGAATTTGTACTTTTTCTTTTTTTCGATGAAAAAAGTTCAATTTGGATTTTTTAACTTTTTGGACAAAAAAAGTTGAAATTTTTTCTAAGTCCCAACTCAGAATGGGACTTTATCACTTTTTTGAAGAAAAAGATGAATTTGTATTCTTTCACTTTTTGGATGAAAAAAGTTCAATTTGGGTTTTTTCAGTTTTTGGACGTAAATAGTTGAAATTTTTTCAAAGTCCCCACTCAGAATGAGACTTTGTCACTTTTTTAAAGAAAAAGATGAATTTGTTCTTTTTCTTTTTTTCTATGAAAAAAGTTCAATTTGGATTTTTTCACTTTTTGGACAAAATAAGTTGAAATTTTTCCTAAGTCCCAACTCAGAATGGGACTTTATTACTTTTTTTGAAGAAAAATATGAATTTATACTTTTTCACTTTTTGGATGAAAAAAGTTCAATTTGTACTTTTTCACTTTTTGGACAACAAAAAGTTGACATTTTTTAGAAGTCCCAACTCAGAATGAGACTTTGTAATTTTTTTGAAGAAAAAGATGTGTTTTTTTTTCACTTTTTGGATGAAAAAAGTTCAATTTGGATTTTTTCACTTTTTGGACAAAAAAGTTGATTTTTTTTCTAAATCTCTACTCAGAATGGGGCCTTATCTCTTTTTTGACGAAAAATATGAATTCTTTTTCACTATCTGGATCAAAAAAGTTGATCTTTCCATTCAAAAAGTCAAAATGTCCCATTCTGACATGTAAAGCGGCACACATGTCACCTTAGACAAAAGTTGAAATTTTTTCTAAGTCCCAATTCAGAATGGGACTTTGTCACTTTTTTGAAGAAAAAGATTAATTTGTTCTTGTTAATTTTTTTGATGAAAAAAGTTCAATTTGGATTTTTTCACTTTTTGGACAAAAAAAGTTGAAATTTTTTCTAAGTCCCCACACAGAATGGGACTTTGTCACTTTTGTGAAGAAAAAGCGGATTTTTTTTTTTTCACTTTTTGGATGAAAAAGTTCAATTTGGATTTTTTCACTTTTCGGATGGAAAAAGTTGAAATTGTTTCTAAGTCCCCACTCAGAATGGGACTTTGTCACTTTTTTGAAGAAAAAATGGAATTTGGATTTTTTCACTTTTTGGAGGAAAAAAGTTGAAATTTTTTTTATGTCCCCTATCAGAATGGGACTTTGTCACTTTTTTGAAGAAAAAGATGAATTTATACTTTTTCACTTTTTGGATGAAAAAAGTTCAATTTGTATTTTTTCACTTTTTGGACAAAAAAAGTTGAAATTTTTTAGAAGTCCCAACTTAGAATGAGACTTTGTCATTTATTTGAAGAAAAAGATGTGTTTTTTTCACTTTTTGGATTAAAAAAGTTAAATTTGGATTTTTTCACTTTTTGGACAAAAAAAATGATTTTTTTTCTAAGTCTCTACTCAGAATGGGGCCTTATCTCTTTTTTGATGAAAAATATGAATTTGCACTTTTTCACTATCTGGATCATAAAAATTGATCTTTCCATTCAAAAAGTCAAAATGTCCCATTCTGACATGTGAAGCAGCACACATGTCACCTTAGACAAAAGTTGAATTATTTTCTAATTAAATAATTCAACTTTTGAAGAAAGTCAAAAGAGCTTCCAAGGCTCCTGTCATAATTTCTATTTGACACTTCTTTGAATAATTTTTTTTAATTTGGATTTTTCACTTTTTCGACAAAAAAAGTTGAAATTTTTTCTAAGTCCCAACTCAGAAGGGGACTTTGTCACTTTTTTGAAGAAAAAGATGAATTTGTTCTTTTTAATTTTTTTGATGAAAAAAGTTCAATTTGGATTTTTTCACTTTTTGGACAAAAAAAGGTTGACATTTTTTCTATGTCCCAACTCAGAATGCGACTTTGTCACTTTTTTGAAGAGAAAGATGAATTTGTACTTTTTCACTTTTTGGATGAAAAAAGTTCAATTTGTAATTTTCCACTTTTTGGACAAAAAAAGTTGAAAATGTTTTCAACTCCCAACTCAGAATTGGACTTTCTCACATTTTTGAGAAAAAGATGAATTTGTATTTTTTCACTTTTTGGATGAAAAAGTTCAATTTGGTTTTTTTCACTTTTTGGACGAAAAAAGTTGAAATTTTTTTTATGTCCCCAATCACAATGGGACGTTGTCACCTTTTTGAGAAAAAGATGAATTTGTATTTTTTCACTTTTTGGATGAAAAAGTTCAATTTGGGTTTTTTCAGTTTTTGGACGTAAAAAGTTGAAATTATTTCAAAGTCCCAACTCAGAAGGGGACTTTGTCACTTTTTTGAAGAAAAAGATGAATTTGTTCTTTTTAATTTTTTTGATGAAAAAAGTTCCATTTGGATTTTTTCACTTTTTGGACAAAAAAAGTTGACATTTTTTCTAAGTCCCAACTCAGAATGCGACTTTGTCACTTTTTTGAAGAGAAAGATGAATTTGTACTTTTTCACTTTTTGGATGAAAAAAGTTCAATTTGTAATTTTCCACTTTTTGGACAAAAAAAGTTGAAAATGTTTTCAACTCCCAACTCAGAATTGGACTTTCTCACTTTTTTGAAGAAAAAGATGAATTTATACTTTTTCACTTTTTGGATGAAAAAAGTTCAATTTGTATTTTTTCACTTTTTGGACAAAAAAAGTTGAAATTTTTTAGAAGTCCCAACT
Organism: Pleurodeles waltl; assembly: GCF_031143425.1. Classification (NCBI taxonomy): domain Eukaryota; kingdom Metazoa; phylum Chordata; class Amphibia; order Caudata; family Salamandridae; genus Pleurodeles; species Pleurodeles waltl. The sequence goes on from NC_090449.1 coordinate 626,878,342, forward strand.
TAGAATGAGACTTTGTCATTTTTTTGAAGAAAAAGATGTGTTTTTTTCACTTTTTGGACAACAAAAAGTTTACATTTTTTAGAGGTCCCAACTCAGAATGAGACTTTGTAATTTTTTTGAAGAAAAAGATGTGTTTTTTTTTCACTTTTTGGATTAAAAAAGTTCAATTTGGATTTTTTCACTTTTTGGACAAAAAAGTAGATTTTTTTTCTAAATCTCTACTCAGAATGGGGCCTTATCTCTTTTTTGACGAAAAATATGAATTTGCACTTTTTCACTATTTGGATCAAAAAAGTTGATCTTTCCATTCAAAAAGTCAAAATGTCCCATTCTGACATGTAAAGCGGCACACATGTCACCTTATACAAAAGTTGAAAGTTTTTCTAATTCCCAATTCAGAATGGGAATTTGTCACTTTTTTGAAGAAAAAGATTAATTTGTTCTTGTTAATTTTTTTGATGAAAAAAGTTCAATTTGGATTTTTTCACTTTTTGGACAAAAAAAGTTGAAATTTTTTCTAAGTCCCCACACAGAATGGGACTTTGTCACTTTTGTGAAGAAAAAGCGGATTTTTTTTTTTTTTCACTTTTTGGATGAAAAAGTTCAATTTGGATTTTTTCACTTTTCGGATGGAAAAAGTTGAAATTGTTTCTAAGTCCCCACTCAGAATGGGACTTTGTCACTTTTTTGAAGAAAAAATGGAATTTGGATTTTTTCACTTTTTGGAGGAAAAAAGTTGAAATTTTTTTTATGTCCCCTATCAGAATGGGACTTTGTCACTTTTTTGAAGAAAAAGATGAATTTATACTTTTTCACTTTTTGGATGAAAAAAGTTCAATTTGTATTTTTTCACTTTTTGGACAAAAAAAGTTGAAATTTTTTAGAAGTCCCAACTTAGAATGAGACTTTGTCATTTATTTGAAGAAAAAGATGTGTTTTTTTCACTTTTTGGATTAAAAAAGTTCAATTTGGATTTTTTCACTTTTTGGACAAAAAAAATGATTTTTTTTCTAAGTCTCTACTCAGAATGGGGCCTTATCTCTTTTTTGATGAAAAATATGAATTTGCACTTTTTCACTATCTGGATCATAAAAATTGATCTTTCCATTCAAAAAGTCAAAATGTCCCATTCTGACATGTGAAGCAGCACACATGTCACCTTAGACAAAAGTTGAATTATTTTCTAATTAAATAATTCAACTTTTGAAGAAAGTCAAAAGAGCTTCCAAGGCTCCTGTCATAATTTCTATTTGACACTTCTTTGAATAATTTTTTTTAATTTGGATTTTTCACTTTTTCGACAAAAAAAGTTGAAATTTTTTCTAAGTCCCAACTCAGAAGGGGACTTTGTCACTTTTTTGAAGAAAAAGATGAATTTGTTCTTTTTAATTTTTTTGATGAAAAAAGTTCAATTTGGATTTTTTCACTTTTTGGACAAAAAAAGGTTGACATTTTTTCTATGTCCCAACTCAGAATGCGACTTTGTCACTTTTTTGAAGAGAAAGATGAATTTGTACTTTTTCACTTTTTGGATGAAAAAAGTTCAATTTGTAATTTTCCACTTTTTGGACAAAAAAAGTTGAAAATGTTTTCAACTCCCAACTCAGAATTGGACTTTCTCACATTTTTGAGAAAAAGATGAATTTGTATTTTTTCACTTTTTGGATGAAAAAGTTCAATTTGGTTTTTTTCACTTTTTGGACGAAAAAAGTTGAAATTTTTTTTATGTCCCCAATCACAATGGGACTTTGTCACATTTTTGAGAAAAAGATGAATTTGTATTTTTTCACTTTTTGGATGAAAAAGTTCAATTTGGGTTTTTTCAGTTTTTGGACGTAAAAAGTTGAAATTATTTCAAAGTCCCAACTCAGAAGGGGACTTTGTCACTTTTTTGAAGAAAAAGATGAATTTGTTCTTTTTAATTTTTTTGATGAAAAAAGTTCCATTTGGATTTTTTCACTTTTTGGACAAAAAAAGTTGAAATTTTTTCTAAGTCCCAACTCAGAATGCGACTTTGTCACTTTTTTGAAGAGAAAGATGAATTTGTACTTTTTCACTTTTTGGATGAAAAAAGTTCAATTTGTAATTTTCCACTTTTTGGACAAAAAAAGTTGAAAATGTTTTCAACTCCCAACTCAGAATTGGACTTTCTCACTTTTTTGAAGAAAAAGATGAATTTATACTTTTTCACTTTTTGGATGAAAAAAGTTCAATTTGTATTTTTTCACTTTTTGGACAAAAAAAGTTGAAATTTTTTAGAAGTCCCAACTTAGAATGAGACTTTGTCATTTTTTTGAAGAAAAAGATGTGTTTTTTTCACTTTTTGGACAACAAAAAGTTTACATTTTTTAGAGGTCCCAACTCAGAATGAGACTTTGTAATTTTTTTGAAGAAAAAGATGTGTTTTTTTTTCACTTTTTGGATTAAAAAAGTTCAATTTGGATTTTTTCACTTTTTGGACAAAAAAGTAGATTTTTTTTCTAAATCTCTACTCAGAATGGGGCCTTATCTCTTTTTTGACGAAAAATATGAATTTGCACTTTTTCACTATTTGGATCAAAAAAGTTGATCTTTCCATTCAAAAAGTCAAAATGTCCCATTCTGACATGTAAAGCGGCACACATGTCACCTTATACAAAAGTTGAAAGTTTTTCTAATTCCCAATTCAGAATGGGAATTTGTCACTTTTTTGAAGAAAAAGATTAATTTGTTCTTGTTAATTTTTTTGATGAAAAAAGTTCAATTTGGATTTTTTCACTTTTTGGACAAAAAAAGTTGAAATTTTTTCTAAGTCCTCACACAGAGTGGGACTTTGTCACTTTTGTGAAGAAAAAGCGGATTTTTTTTTTTTCACTTTTTGGATGAAAAAGTTCAATTTGGATTTTTTCACTTTTCGGATGAAAAAAGTTGAAATTGTTTCTAAGTCCCCACTCAGAATGGGACTTTGTCACTTTTTTGAAGAAAAAATGGAATTTGGATTTTTTCACTTTTTGGACGAAAAAAGTTGAAATTATTTTTATGTCCCCAATCAGAATGGGACTTTGTCACTTTTTTGAAGAAAAAGATGAATTTATACTTTTTCACTTTTTGGATGAAAAAAGTTTAATTTGTATTTTTTGACTTTTTGGAAAAAAAAAGTTGAAATTATTTAGAAGTCCCAACTTAGAATGAGAGTTTGTCATTTTTTTGAAGAAAAAGATGTGTTTTTTTCACTTTTTGGATTAAAAAAGTTCAATTTGGATTTTTTTACTTTTTGGACAAAAAAAAATATTTTTTTTCTAAGTCTCTACTCAGAATGGGGCCTTATCTCTTTTTTGATGAAAAATATGAATTTGCACTTTTTCACTATCTGGATCATAAAAATTGATCTTTCCATTCAAAAAGTCAAAATGTCCCATTCTGACATGTGAAGCAGCACACATGTCACCTTAGACAAAAGTTGAATTATTTTCTAATTAAATAATTCAACTTTTGAAGAAAGTCAAAAGAGCTTCCAAGGCTCCTGTCATAATTTCTATTTGACACTTCTTTGAATAAATTTTTTTAATTTGGATTTTTCACTTTTTTGACAAAAAAAGTTGAAATTTTTTCTAAGTCCCAACTCAGAAGGGGACTTTGTCACTTTTTTGAAGAAAAAGATGAATTTGTACTTTTTCTTTTTTTCGATGAAAAAAGTTCAATTTGGATTTTTTAACTTTTTGGACAAAAAAAGTTGAAATTTTTTCTAAGTCCCAACTCAGAATGGGACTTTATCACTTTTTTGAAGAAAAAGATGAATTTGTATTCTTTCACTTTTTGGATGAAAAAAGTTCAATTTGGGTTTTTTCAGTTTTTGGACGTAAATAGTTGAAATTTTTTCAAAGTCCCCACTCAGAATGAGACTTTGTCACTTTTTTAAAGAAAAAGATGAATTTGTTCTTTTTCTTTTTTTCTATGAAAAAAGTTCAATTTGGATTTTTTCACTTTTTGGACAAAATAAGTTGAAATTTTTCCTAAGTCCCAACTCAGAATGGGACTTTATTACTTTTTTTGAAGAAAAATATGAATTTATACTTTTTCACTTTTTGGATGAAAAAAGTTCAATTTGTACTTTTTCACTTTTTGGACAACAAAAAGTTGACATTTTTTAGAAGTCCCAACTCAGAATGAGACTTTGTAATTTTTTTGAAGAAAAAGATGTGTTTTTTTTTCACTTTTTGGATGAAAAAAGTTCAATTTGGATTTTTTCACTTTTTGGACAAAAAAGTTGATTTTTTTTCTAAATCTCTACTCAGAATGGGGCCTTATCTCTTTTTTGACGAAAAATATGAATTCTTTTTCACTATCTGGATCAAAAAAGTTGATCTTTCCATTCAAAAAGTCAAAATGTCCCATTCTGACATGTAAAGCGGCACACATGTCACCTTAGACAAAAGTTGAAATTTTTTCTAAGTCCCAATTCAGAATGGGACTTTGTCACTTTTTTGAAGAAAAAGATTAATTTGTTCTTGTTAATTTTTTTGATGAAAAAAGTTCAATTTGGATTTTTTCACTTTTTGGACAAAAAAAGTTGAAATTTTTTCTAAGTCCCCACACAGAATGGGACTTTGTCACTTTTGTGAAGAAAAAGCGGATTTTTTTTTTTTCACTTTTTGGATGAAAAAGTTCAATTTGGATTTTTTCACTTTTCGGATGGAAAAAGTTGAAATTGTTTCTAAGTCCCCACTCAGAATGGGACTTTGTCACTTTTTTGAAGAAAAAATGGAATTTGGATTTTTTCACTTTTTGGAGGAAAAAAGTTGAAATTTTTTTTATGTCCCCTATCAGAATGGGACTTTGTCACTTTTTTGAAGAAAAAGATGAATTTATTCTTTTTCACTTTTTGGATGAAAAAAGTTCAATTTGTATTTTTTCACTTTTTGGACAAAAAAAGTTGAAATTTTTTAGAAGTCCCAACTTAGAATGAGACTTTGTCATTTATTTGAAGAAAAAGATGTGTTTTTTTCACTTTTTGGATTAAAAAAGTTCAATTTGGATTTTTTCACTTTTTGGACAAAAAAAATGATTTTTTTTCTAAGTCTCTACTCAGAATGGGGCCTTATCTCTTTTTTGATGAAAAATATGAATTTGCACTTTTTCACTATCTGGATCATAAAAATTGATCTTTCCATTCAAAAAGTCAAAATGTCCCATTCTGACATGTGAAGCAGCACACATGTCACCTTAGACAAAAGTTGAATTATTTTCTAATTAAATAATTCAACTTTTGAAGAAAGTCAAAAGAGCTTCCAAGGCTCCTGTCATAATTTCTATTTGACACTTCTTTGAATAATTTTTTTTAATTTGGATTTTTCACTTTTTCGACAAAAAAAGTTGAAATTTTTTCTAAGTCCCAACTCAGAAGGGGACTTTGTCACTTTTTTGAAGAAAAAGATGAATTTGTTCTTTTTAATTTTTTTGATGAAAAAAGTTCAATTTGGATTTTTTCACTTTTTGGACAAAAAAAGGTTGACATTTTTTCTATGTCCCAACTCAGAATGCGACTTTGTCACTTTTTTGAAGAGAAAGATGAATTTGTACTTTTTCACTTTTTGGATGAAAAAAGTTCAATTTGTAATTTTCCACTTTTTGGACAAAAAAAGTTGAAAATGTTTTCAACTCCCAACTCAGAATTGGACTTTCTCACATTTTTGAGAAAAAGATGAATTTGTATTTTTTCACTTTTTGGATGAAAAAGTTCAATTTGGTTTTTTTCACTTTTTGGACGAAAAAAGTTGAAATTTTTTTTATGTCCCCAATCACAATGGGACTTTGTCACATTTTTGAGAAAAAGATGAATTTGTATTTTTTCACTTTTTGGATGAAAAAGTTCAATTTGGGTTTTTTCAGTTTTTGGACGTAAAAAGTTGAAATTATTTCAAAGTCCCAACTCAGAAGGGGACTTTGTCACTTTTTTGAAGAAAAAGATGAATTTGTTCTTTTTAATTTTTTTGATGAAAAAAGTTCCATTTGGATTTTTTCACTTTTTGGACAAAAAAAGTTGAAATTTTTTCTAAGTCCCAACTCAGAATGCGACTTTGTCACTTTTTTGAAGAGAAAGATGAATTTGTACTTTTTCACTTTTTGGATGAAAAAAGTTCAATTTGTAATTTTCCACTTTTTGGACAAAAAAAGTTGAAAATGTTTTCAACTCCCAACTCAGAATTGGACTTTCTCACTTTTTTGAAGAAAAAGATGAATTTATACTTTTTCACTTTTTGGATGAAAAAAGTTCAATTTGTATTTTTTCACTTTTTGGACAAAAAAAGTTGAAATTTTTTAGAAGTCCCAACTTAGAATGAGACTTTGTCATTTTTTTGAAGAAAAAGATGTGTTTTTTTCACTTTTTGGACAACAAAAAGTTTACATTTTTTAGAGGTCCCAACTCAGAATGAGACTTTGTAATTTTTTTGAAGAAAAAGATGTGTTTTTTTTTCACTTTTTGGATTAAAAAAGTTCAATTTGGATTTTTTCACTTTTTGGACAAAAAAGTAGATTTTTTTTCTAAATCTCTACTCAGAATGGGGCCTTATCTCTTTTTTGACGAAAAATATGAATTTGCACTTTTTCACTATTTGGATCAAAAAAGTTGATCTTTCCATTCAAAAAGTCAAAATGTCCCATTCTGACATGTAAAGCGGCACACATGTCACCTTATACAAAAGTTGAAAGTTTTTCTAATTCCCAATTCAGAATGGGAATTTGTCACTTTTTTGAAGAAAAAGATTAATTTGTTCTTGTTAATTTTTTTGATGAAAAAAGTTCAATTTGGATTTTTTCACTTTTTGGACAAAAAAAGTTGAAATTTTTTCTAAGTCCCCACACAGAATGGGACTTTGTCACTTTTGTGAAGAAAAAGCGGATTTTTTTTTTTTTTCACTTTTTGGATGAAAAAGTTCAATTTGGATTTTTTCACTTTTCGGATGGAAAAAGTTGAAATTGTTTCTAAGTCCCCACTCAGAATGGGACTTTGTCACTTTTTTGAAGAAAAAATGGAATTTGGATTTTTTCACTTTTTGGAGGAAAAAAGTTGAAATTTTTTTTATGTCCCCTATCAGAATGGGACTTTGTCACTTTTTTGAAGAAAAAGATGAATTTATACTTTTTCACTTTTTGGATGAAAAAAGTTCAATTTGTATTTTTTCACTTTTTGGACAAAAAAAGTTGAAATTTTTTAGAAGTCCCAACTTAGAATGAGACTTTGTCATTTATTTGAAGAAAAAGATGTGTTTTTTTCACTTTTTGGATTAAAAAAGTTCAATTTGGATTTTTTCACTTTTTGGACAAAAAAAATGATTTTTTTTCTAAGTCTCTACTCAGAATGGGGCCTTATCTCTTTTTTGATGAAAAATATGAATTTGCACTTTTTCACTATCTGGATCATAAAAATTGATCTTTCCATTCAAAAAGTCAAAATGTCCCATTCTGACATGTGAAGCAGCACACATGTCACCTTAGACAAAAGTTGAATTATTTTCTAATTAAATAATTCAACTTTTGAAGAAAGTCAAAAGAGCTTCCAAGGCTCCTGTCATAATTTCTATTTGACACTTCTTTGAATAATTTTTTTTAATTTGGATTTTTCACTTTTTCGACAAAAAAAGTTGAAATTTTTTCTAAGTCCCAACTCAGAAGGGGACTTTGTCACTTTTTTGAAGAAAAAGATGAATTTGTTCTTTTTAATTTTTTTGATGAAAAAAGTTCAATTTGGATTTTTTCACTTTTTGGACAAAAAAAGGTTGACATTTTTTCTATGTCCCAACTCAGAATGCGACTTTGTCACTTTTTTGAAGAGAAAGATGAATTTGTACTTTTTCACTTTTTGGATGAAAAAAGTTCAATTTGTAATTTTCCACTTTTTGGACAAAAAAAGTTGAAAATGTTTTCAACTCCCAACTCAGAATTGGACTTTCTCACATTTTTGAGAAAAAGATGAATTTGTATTTTTTCACTTTTTGGATGAAAAAGTTCAATTTGGTTTTTTTCACTTTTTGGACGAAAAAAGTTGACATTTTTTTTATGTCCCCAATCACAATGGGACTTTGTCACATTTTTGAGAAAAAGATGAATTTGTATTTTTTCACTTTTTGGATGAAAAAGTTCAATTTGGGTTTTTTCAGTTTTTGGACGTAAAAAATTGAAATTATTTCAAAGTCCCAACTCAGAAGGGGACTTTGTCACTTTTTTGAAGAAAAATATGAATTTGTTCTTTTTAATTTTTTTGATGAAAAAAGTTCCATTTGGATTTTTCACTTTTTGGACAAAAAAAGTTGAAATTTTTTCTAAGTCCCAACTCAGAATGCGACTTTGTCACTTTTTTGAAGAGAAAGATGAATTTGTACTTTTTCACTTTTTGGATGAAAAAAGTTCAATTGTAATTTTCCACTTTTTGGACAAAAAAAGTTGAAAATGTTTTCAACTCCCAACTCAGAATTGGACCTTTCTCACTTTTTTGAAGAAAAAGATGAATTTATACTTTTTCACTTTTTGGATGAAAAAAGTTCAATTTGTATTTTTTCACTTTTTGGACAAAAAAAGTTGAAATTTTTTAGAAGTCCCAAACTTAGAATGAGACTTTGTCATTTTTTTGAAGAAAAAGATGTGTTTTTTTTCACTTTTTGGACAACAAAAAGTTTACATTTTTTAGAGGTCCCAACTCAGAATGAGACTTTGTAATTTTTTTGAAGAAAAAGATGTGTTTTTTTTTCACTTTTTGGATTAAAAAAGTTCAATTTGGATTTTTTCACTTTTTGGACAAAAAAGTAGATTTTTTTTCTAAATCTCTACTCAGAATGGGGCCTTATCTCTTTTTTGACGAAAAATATGAATTTGCACTTTTTCACTATTTGGATCAAAAAAGTTGATCTTTCCATTCAAAAAGTCAAAATGTCCCATTCTGACATGTAAAGCGGCACACATGTCACCTTATACAAAAGTTGAAAGTTTTTCTAATTCCCAATTCAGAATGGGAATTTGTCACTTTTTTGAAGAAAAAGATTAATTTGTTCTTGTTAATTTTTTTGATGAAAAAAGTTCAATTTGGATTTTTTCACTTTTTGGACAAAAAAAGTTGAAATTTTTTCTAAGTCCCCACACAGAATGGGACTTTGTCACTTTTGTGAAGAAAAAGCGGATTTTTTTTTTTCACTTTTTGGATGAAAAAGTTCAATTTGGATTTTTTCACTTTTCGGATGAAAAAAGTTGAAATTGTTTCTAAGTCCCCACTCAGAATGGGACATGGTCACTTTTTTGAAGAAAAAATGGAATTTGGATTTTTTCACTTTTTGGACGAAAAAAGTTGAAATTATTTTTATGTCCCCAATCAGAATGGGACTTTGTCACTTTTTTGAAGAAAAAGATGAATTTATACTTTTTCACTTTTTGGATGAAAAAAGTTCAATTTGTATTTTTTGACTTTTTGGAAAAAAAAAGTTGAAATTATTTAGAAGTCCCAACTTAGAATGAGAGTTTGTCATTTTTTTGAAGAAAAAGATGTGTTTTTTTCACTTTTTGGATTAAAAAAGTTCAATTTGGATTTTTTCACTTTTTGGACAAAAAAAATTATTTTTTTTCTAAGTCTCTACTCAGAATGGGGCCTTATCTCTTTTTTGATGAAAAATATGAATTTGCACTTTTTCACTATCTGGATCATAAAAATTGATCTTTCCATTCAAAAAGTCAAAATGTCCCATTCTGACATGTGAAGCAGCACACATGTCACCTTAGACAAAAGTTGAATTATTTTCTAATTAAATAATTCAACTTTTGAAGAAAGTCAAAAGAGCTTCCAAGGCTCCTGTCATAATTTCTATTTGACACTTCTTTGAATAAATTTTTTTAATTTGGATTTTTCACTTTTTGGACAAAAAAAGTTGAAATTTTTTCTAAGTCCCAACTCAGAAGGGGACTTTGTCACTTTTTTGAAGAAAAAGATGAATTTGTACTTTTTCACTTTTTGGATGAAAAAAGTTCAATTTGTAATTTTCCACTTTTTGGACAAAAAAAGTTGAAAATGTTTTCAACTCCCAACTCAGAATTGGACTTTCTCACATTTTTGAGAAAAAGATGAATTTGTATTTTTTCACTTTTTGGATGAAAATGTTAAATTTGGGTTTTTTCAGTTTTTGGACGTAAAAAGTTGAAATTATTTCAAAGTCCCAACTCAGAAGGGGACTTTGTCACTTTTTTGAAGAAAAAGATGAATTTGTTCTTTTTAATTTTTTTGATGAAAAAAGTTCAATTTGGATTTTTTCACTTTTTGGACAAAAAAAGTTGACATTTTTTCTAAGTCCCAACTCAGAATGCGACTTTGTCACTTTTTTGAAGAGAAAGATGAATTTGTACTTTTTCACTTTTTGGATGAAAAAAGTTCAATTTGTAATTTTCCACTTTTTGGACAAAAAAAGTTGAAAATGTTTTCAACTCCCAACTCAGAATTGGACTTTCTCACATTTTTGAGAAAAAGATGAATTTATATTTTTTCACTTTTTGGATGAAAAAGTTAAATTTGGGTTTTTTCAGTTTTTGGACGTAAAAAGTTGAAATTATTTCAAAGTCCCAACTCAGAAGGGGACTTTGTCACTTTTTTGAAGAAAAAGATGAATTTGTACTTTTTCTTTTTTTCAATGAAAAAAGTTCAATTTGGATTTTTTCACTTTTTGGACAAAAAAAGTTGAAATTTTTCCTAAGTCCCAACTCAGAATGGGACTTTATCACTTTTTTTGAAGAAAAATATGAATTTATACTTTTTCACTTTTTGGATGAAAAAAGTTCAATTTGTACTTTTTCACTTTTTGGACAACAAAAAGTTGACATTTTTTAGAAGTCCCAACTCAGAATGAGACTTTGTAATTTTTTTGTAGAAAAAGATGTGTTTTTTTTTCACTTTTTGGATTAAAAAAGTTCAATTTGGATTTTTTCACTTTTTGGACAAAAAAGTTGATTTTTTTTCTAAATCTCTACTCAGAATGGGGCCTTATCTCTTTTTTGACGAAAAATATGAATTTGCACTTTTTCACTATCTGGATCAAAAAAGTTGATCTTTCCATTCAAAAAGTCAAAATGTCCCATTCTGACATGTAAAGCGGCACACATGTCACCTTAGACAAAAGTTGAAATTTTTTCTAAGTCCCAATTCAGAATGGGACTTTGTCACTTTTTTGAAGAAAAAGATGTGTTTTTTTCACTTTTTGGATTAAAAAATTTCAATTTGGATTTTTTCACTTTTTGGACAAAAAAAATGATTTTTTTTCTAAGTCTCTACTCAGAATGGGGCCTTATCTCTTTTTTGATGAAAAATATGAATTTGCACTTTTTCACTGTCTGGATCATAAAAATTGATCTTTCCATTCAAAAAGTCAAAATGTCCCATTCTGACATGTGAAGCAGCACACATGTCACCTTAGACAAAAGTTGAATTATTTTCTAATTAAATAATTCAACTTTTGAAGAAAGTCAAAAGAGCTTCCAAGGCTCCTGTCATAATTTCTATTTGACACTTCTTTGAATACATTTTTTTAATTTGGATTTTTCACTTTTTCGACAAAAAAAGTTGAAATTTTTTCAAAGTCCCCACTCAGAAGGGGAGTTTGTCACTTTTTTGAAGAAAAAGATGAATTTGTTCTTTTTAATTTTTTTGATGAAAAAAGTTCCATTTGGATTTTTTCACTTTTTGGACAAAAAAAGTTGAAATTTTTTCTAAGTCCCAACTCAGAATGGGACTTTATCACTTTTTTGAAGAAAAAGATGAATTTGTATTCTTTCACTTTTTGGATGAAAAAAGTTCAATTTGGGTTTTTTCAGTTTTTGGACGTAAAAAGTTGAAATTTTTTCAAAGTCCCCACTCAGAATGAGACTTTGTCACTTTTTTAAAGAAAAAGATGAATTTGTTCTTTTTCTTTTTTTCGATGAAAAAAGTTCAATTTGGATTTTTTCTCTTTTTGGACTAAAAAAGTTGAAATTTTTCCTAAGTCCCAACTCAGAATGGGACTTTATCACTTTTTTTGAAGAAAAAGATGAATTTATACTTTTTCACTTTTTGGATGAAAAAAGTTCAATTTGTACTTTTTCACTTTTTGGACAACAAAAAGTTTACATTTTTTAGAAGTCCCAACTCAGAATGAGACTTTGTAATTTTTTTGAAGAAAAAGATGTGTTTTTTTTCCACTTTTTGGATTAAAAAAGTTCAATTTGGATTTTTTCACTTTTTGGACAAAAAAGTTGATTTTTTTTCTAAATCTCTACTCAGAATGGGGCCTTATCTCTTTTTTGACGAAAAATATGAATTTGCACTTTTTCACTATCTGGATCAAAAAAGTTGATCTTTCCATTCAAAAAGTCAAAATGTCCCATTCTGACATGTAAAGCGGCACACGTCACCTTAGACAAAAGTTGAAATTTTTTCTAAGTCCCAATTCAGAATGGGACTTTGTCACTTTTTTGAAGAAAAAGATTAATTTGTTCTTGTTAATTTTTTTGATGAAAAAAGTTCAATTTGGATTTTTTCACTTTTTGGACAAAAAAAGTTGAAATTTTTTCTAAGTCCCCACACAGAATGGGACTTTGTCACTTTTGTGAAGAAAAAGCGGATTTTTTTTTTTTCACTTTTTGGATGAAAAAGTTCAATTTGGATTTTTTCACTTTTCGGATGGAAAAAGTTGAAATTGTTTCTAAGTCCCCACTCAGAATGGGACTTTGTCACTTTTTTGAAGAAAAAATGGAATTTGGATTTTTTCACTTTTTGGAGGAAAAAAGTTGAAATTTTTTTTATGTCCCCTATCAGAATGGGACTTTGTCACTTTTTTGAAGAAAAAGATGAATTTATACTTTTTCACTTTTTGGATGAAAAAAGTTCAATTTGTATTTTTTCACTTTTTGGACAAAAAAAGTTGAAATTTTTTAGAAGTCCCAACTTAGAATGAGACTTTGTCATTTATTTGAAGAAAAAGATGTGTTTTTTTCACTTTTTGGATTAAAAAAGTTCAATTTGGATTTTTTCACTTTTTGGACAAAAAAAATGATTTTTTTTCTAAGTCTCTACTCAGAATGGGGCCTTATCTCTTTTTTGATGAAAAATATGAATTTGCACTTTTTCACTATCTGGATCATAAAAATTGATCTTTCCATTCAAAAAGTCAAAATGTCCCATTCTGACATGTGAAGCAGCACACATGTCACCTTAGACAAAAGTTGAATTATTTTCTAATTAAATAATTCAACTTTTGAAGAAAGTCAAAAGAGCTTCCAAGGCTCCTGTCATAATTTCTATTTGACACTTCTTTGAATAATTTTTTTTAATTTGGATTTTTCACTTTTTCGACAAAAAAAGTTGAAATTTTTTCTAAGTCCCAACTCAGAAGGGGACTTTGTCACTTTTTTGAAGAAAAAGATGAATTTGTTCTTTTTAATTTTTTTGATGAAAAAAGTTCAATTTGGATTTTTTCACTTTTTGGACAAAAAAAGGTTGACATTTTTTCTATGTCCCAACTCAGAATGCGACTTTGTCACTTTTTTGAAGAGAAAGATGAATTTGTACTTTTTCACTTTTTGGATGAAAAAAGTTCAATTTGTAATTTTCCACTTTTTGGACAAAAAAAGTTGAAAATGTTTTCAACTCCCAACTCAGAATTGGACTTTCTCACATTTTTGAGAAAAAGATGAATTTGTATTTTTTCACTTTTTGGATGAAAAAGTTCAATTTGGTTTTTTTCACTTTTTGGACGAAAAAAGTTGAAATTTTTTTTATGTCCCCAATCACAATGGGACTTTGTCACATTTTTGAGAAAAAGATGAATTTGTATTTTTTCACTTTTTGGATGAAAAAGTTCAATTTGGGTTTTTTCAGTTTTTGGACGTAAAAAGTTGAAATTATTTCAAAGTCCCAACTCAGAAGGGGACTTTGTCACTTTTTTGAAGAAAAAGATGAATTTGTTCTTTTTAATTTTTTTGATGAAAAAAGTTCCATTTGGATTTTTTCACTTTTTGGACAAAAAAAGTTGAAATTTTTACTAAGTCCCAACTCAGAATGCGACTTTGTCACTTTTTTGAAGAGAAAGATGAATTTGTACTTTTTCACTTTTTGGATGAAAAAAGTTCAATTTGTAATTTTCCACTTTTTGGACAAAAAAAGTTGAAAATGTTTTCAACTCCCAACTCAGAATTGGACTTTCTCACTTTTTTGAAGAAAAAGATGAATTTATACTTTTTCACTTTTTGGATGAAAAAAGTTCAATTTGTATTTTTTCACTTTTTGGACAAAAAAAGTTGAAATTTTTTAGAAGTCCCAACTTAGAATGAGACTTTGTCATTTTTTTGAAGAAAAAGATGTGTTTTTTTCACTTTTTGGACAACAAAAAGTTTACATTTTTTAGAGGTCCCAACTCAGAATGAGACTTTGTAATTTTTTTGAAGAAAAAGATGTGTTTTTTTTTCACTTTTTGGATTAAAAAAGTTCAATTTGGATTTTTTCACTTTTTGGACAAAAAAGTAGATTTTTTTTCTAAATCTCTACTCAGAATGGGGCCTTATCTCTTTTTTGACGAAAAATATGAATTTGCACTTTTTCACTATTTGGATCAAAAAAGTTGATCTTTCCATTCAAAAAGTCAAAATGTCCCATTCTGACATGTAAAGCGGCACACATGTCACCTTATACAAAAGTTGAAAGTTTTTCTAATTCCCAATTCAGAATGGGAATTTGTCACTTTTTTGAAGAAAAAGATTAATTTGTTCTTGTTAATTTTTTTGATGAAAAAAGTTCAATTTGGATTTTTTCACTTTTTGGACAAAAAAAGTTGAAATTTTTTCTAAGTCCTCACACAGAGTGGGACTTTGTCACTTTTGTGAAGAAAAAGCGGATTTTTTTTTTTTCACTTTTTGGATGAAAAAGTTCAATTTGGATTTTTTCACTTTTCGGATGAAAAAAGTTGAAATTGTTTCTAAGTCCCCACTCAGAATGGGACTTTGTCACTTTTTTGAAGAAAAAATGGAATTTGGATTTTTTCACTTTTTGGACGAAAAAAGTTGAAATTATTTTTATGTCCCCAATCAGAATGGGACTTTGTCACTTTTTTGAAGAAAAAGATGAATTTATACTTTTTCACTTTTTGGATGAAAAAAGTTCAATTTGTATTTTTTGACTTTTTGGAAGAAAAAAAGTTGAAATTATTTAGAAGTCCCAACTTAGAATGAGAGTTTGTCATTTTTTTGAAGAAAAAGATGTGTTTTTTTCACTTTTTGGATTAAAAAAGTTCAATTTGGATTTTTTTACTTTTTGGACAAAAAAAAATATTTTTTTTCTAAGTCTCTACTCAGAATGGGGCCTTATCTCTTTTTTGATGAAAAATATGAATTTGCACTTTTTCACTATCTGGATCATAAAAATTGATCTTTCCATTCAAAAAGTCAAAATGTCCCATTCTGACATGTGAAGCAGCACACATGTCACCTTAGACAAAAGTTGAATTATTTTCTAATTAAATAATTCAACTTTTGAAGAAAGTCAAAAGAGCTTCCAAGGCTCCTGTCATAATTTCTATTTGACACTTCTTTGAATAAATTTTTTTAATTTGGATTTTTCACTTTTTTGACAAAAAAAGTTGAAATTTTTTCTAAGTCCCAACTCAGAAGGGGACTTTGTCACTTTTTTGAAGAAAAAGATGAATTTGTACTTTTTCTTTTTTTCGATGAAAAAAGTTCAATTTGGATTTTTTCACTTTTTGGACAAAAAAAGTTGAAATTTTTTCTAAGTACCAACTCAGAATGGGACTTTATCACTTTTTTTAAGAAAAAGATGAATTTGTACTTTTTCTTTTTTTCGATGAAAAAAGTTCAATTTGGATTTTTTAACTTTTTGGACAAAAAAAGTTGAAATTTTTTCTAAGTCCCAACTCAGAATGGGACTTTATCACTTTTTTGAAGAAAAAGATGAATTTGTATTCTTTCACTTTTTGGATGAAAAAAGTTCAATTTGGGTTTTTTCAGTTTTTGGACGTAAATAGTTGAAATTTTTTCAAAGTCCCCACTCAGAATGAGACTTTGTCACTTTTTTAAAGAAAAAGATGAATTTGTTCTTTTTCTTTTTTTCTATGAAAAAAGTTCAATTTGGATTTTTTCACTTTTTGGACAAAATAAGTTGAAATTTTTCCTAAGTCCCAACTCAGAATGGGACTTTATTACTTTTTTTGAAGAAAAATATGAATTTATACTTTTTCACTTTTTGGATGAAAAAAGTTCAATTTGTACTTTTTCACTTTTTGGACAACAAAAAGTTGACATTTTTTAGAAGTCCCAACTCAGAATGAGACTTTGTAATTTTTTTGAAGAAAAAGATGTGTTTTTTTTTCACTTTTTGGATGAAAAAAGTTCAATTTGGATTTTTTCACTTTTTGGACAAAAAAGTTGATTTTTTTTCTAAATCTCTACTCAGAATGGGGCCTTATCTCTTTTTTGACGAAAAATATGAATTCTTTTTCACTATCTGGATCAAAAAAGTTGATCTTTCCATTCAAAAAGTCAAAATGTCCCATTCTGACATGTAAAGCGGCACACATGTCACCTTAGACAAAAGTTGAAATTTTTTCTAAGTCCCAATTCAGAATGGGACTTTGTCACTTTTTTGAAGAAAAAGATTAATTTGTTCTTGTTAATTTTTTTGATGAAAAAAGTTCAATTTGGATTTTTTCACTTTTTGGACAAAAAAAGTTGAAATTTTTTCTAAGTCCCCACACAGAATGGGACTTTGTCACTTTTGTGAAGAAAAAGCGGATTTTTTTTTTTTCACTTTTTGGATGAAAAAGTTCAATTTGGATTTTTTCACTTTTCGGATGGAAAAAGTTGAAATTGTTTCTAAGTCCCCACTCAGAATGGGACTTTGTCACTTTTTTGAAGAAAAAATGGAATTTGGATTTTTTCACTTTTTGGAGGAAAAAAGTTGAAATTTTTTTTATGTCCCCTATCAGAATGGGACTTTGTCACTTTTTTGAAGAAAAAGATGAATTTATACTTTTTCACTTTTTGGATGAAAAAAGTTCAATTTGTATTTTTTCACTTTTTGGACAAAAAAAGTTGAAATTTTTTAGAAGTCCCAACTTAGAATGAGACTTTGTCATTTATTTGAAGAAAAAGATGTGTTTTTTTCACTTTTTGGATTAAAAAAGTTCAATTTGGATTTTTTCACTTTTTGGACAAAAAAAATGATTTTTTTTCTAAGTCTCTACTCAGAATGGGGCCTTATCTCTTTTTTGATGAAAAATATGAATTTGCACTTTTTCACTATCTGGATCATAAAAATTGATCTTTCCATTCAAAAAGTCAAAATGTCCCATTCTGACATGTGAAGCAGCACACATGTCACCTTAGACAAAAGTTGAATTATTTTCTAATTAAATAATTCAACTTTTGAAGAAAGTCAAAAGAGCTTCCAAGGCTCCTGTCATAATTTCTATTTGACACTTCTTTGAATATTTTTTTTTAATTTGGATTTTTCACTTTTTCGACAAAAAAAGTTGAAATTTTTTCTAAGTCCCAACTCAGAAGGGGACTTTGTCACTTTTTTGAAGAAAAAGATGAATTTGTTCTTTTTAATTTTTTTGATGAAAAAAGTTCAATTTGGATTTTTTCACTTTTTGGACAAAAAAAGGTTGACATTTTTTCTATGTCCCAACTCAGAATGCGACTTTGTCACTTTTTTGAAGAGAAAGATGAATTTGTACTTTTTCACTTTTTGGATGAAAAAAGTTCAATTTGTAATTTTCCACTTTTTGGACAAAAAAAGTTGAAAATGTTTTCAACTCCCAACTCAGAATTGGACTTTCTCACATTTTTGAGAAAAAGATGAATTTGTATTTTTTCACTTTTTGGATGAAAAAGTTCAATTTGGTTTTTTTCACTTTTTGGACGAAAAAAGTTGAAATTTTTTTTATGTCCCCAATCACAATGGGACTTTGTCACATTTTTGAGAAAAAGATGAATTTGTATTTTTTCACTTTTTGGATGAAAAAGTTCAATTTGGGTTTTTTCAGTTTTTGGACGTAAAAAGTTGAAATTATTTCAAAGTCCCAACTCAGAAGGGGACTTTGTCACTTTTTTGAAGAAAAAGATGAATTTGTTCTTTTTAATTTTTTTGATGAAAAAAGTTCCATTTGGATTTTTTCACTTTTTGGACAAAAAAAGTTGAAATTTTTTCTAAGTCCCAACTCAGAATGCGACTTTGTCACTTTTTTGAAGAGAAAGATGAATTTGTACTTTTTCACTTTTTGGATGAAAAAAGTTCAATTTGTAATTTTCCACTTTTTGGACAAAAAAAGTTGAAAATGTTTTCAACTCCCAACTCAGAATTGGACTTTCTCACTTTTTTGAAGAAAAAGATGAATTTATACTTTTTCACTTTTTGGATGAAAAAAGTTCAATTTGTATTTTTTCACTTTTTGGACAAAAAAAGTTGAAATTTTTTAGAAGTCCCAACTTAGAATGAGACTTTGTCATTTTTTTGAAGAAAAAGATGTGTTTTTTTCACTTTTTGGACAACAAAAAGTTTACATTTTTTAGAGGTCCCAACTCAGAATGAGACTTTGTAATTTTTTTGAAGAAAAAGATGTGTTTTTTTTTCACTTTTTGGATTAAAAAAGTTCAATTTGGATTTTTTCACTTTTTGGACAAAAAAGTAGATTTTTTTTCTAAATCTCTACTCAGAATGGGGCCTTATCTCTTTTTTGACGAAAAATATGAATTTGCACTTTTTCACTATTTGGATCAAAAAAGTTGATCTTTCCATTCAAAAAGTCAAAATGTCCCATTCTGACATGTAAAGCGGCACACATGTCACCTTATACAAAAGTTGAAAGTTTTTCTAATTCCCAATTCAGAATGGGAATTTGTCACTTTTTTGAAGAAAAAGATTAATTTGTTCTTGTTAATTTTTTTGATGAAAAAAGTTCAATTTGGATTTTTTCACTTTTTGGACAAAAAAAGTTGAAATTTTTTCTAAGTCCTCACACAGAGTGGGACTTTGTCACTTTTGTGAAGAAAAAGCGGATTTTTTTTTTTTCACTTTTTGGATGAAAAAGTTCAATTTGGATTTTTTCACTTTTCGGATGAAAAAAGTTGAAATTGTTTCTAAGTCCCCACTCAGAATGGGACTTTGTCACTTTTTTGAAGAAAAAATGGAATTTGGATTTTTTCACTTTTTGGACGAAAAAAGTTGAAATTATTTTTATGTCCCCAATCAGAATGGGACTTTGTCACTTTTTTGAAGAAAAAGATGAATTTATACTTTTTCACTTTTTGGATGAAAAAAGTTCAATTTGTATTTTTTGACTTTTTGGAAAAAAAAAGTTGAAATTATTTAGAAGTCCCAACTTAGAATGAGAGTTTGTCATTTTTTTGAAGAAAAATATGTGTTTTTTTCACTTTTTGGATTAAAAAAGTTCAATTTGGATTTTTTTACTTTTTGGACAAAAAAAAATATTTTTTTTCTAAGTCTCTACTCAGAATGGGGCCTTATCTCTTTTTTGATGAAAAATATGAATTTGCACTTTTTCACTATCTGGATCATAAAAATTGATCTTTCCATTCAAAAAGTCAAAATGTCCCATTCTGACATGTGAAGCAGCACACATGTCACCTTAGACAAAAGTTGAATTATTTTCTAATTAAATAATTCAACTTTTGAAGAAAGTCAAAAGAGCTTCCAAGGCTCCTGTCATAATTTCTATTTGACACTTCTTTGAAGAAATTTTTTTAATTTGGATTTTTCACTTTTTTGACAAAAAAAGTTGAAATTTTTTCTAAGTCCCAACTCAGAAGGGGACTTTGTCACTTTTTTGAAGAAAAAGATGAATTTGTACTTTTTCTTTTTTTCGATGAAAAAAGTTCAATTTGGATTTTTTCACTTTTTGGACAAAAAAAGTTGAAATTTTTTCTAAGTACCAACTCAGAATGGGACTTTATCACTTTTTTTAAGAAAAAGATGAATTTGTACTTTTTCTTTTTTTCGATGAAAAAAGTTCAATTTGGATTTTTTAACTTTTTGGACAAAAAAAGTTGAAATTTTTTCTAAGTCCCAACTCAGAATGGGACTTTATCACTTTTTTGAAGAAAAAGATGAATTTGTATTCTTTCACTTTTTGGATGAAAAAAGTTCAATTTGGGTTTTTTCAGTTTTTGGACGTAAATAGTTGACATTTTTTCAAAGTCCCCACTCAGAATGAGACTTTGTCACTTTTTTAAAGAAAAAGATGAATTTGTTCTTTTTCTTTTTTTCTATGAAAAAAGTTCAATTTGGATTTTTTCACTTTTTGGACAAAATAAGTTGAAATTTTTCCTAAGTCCCAACTCAGAATGGGACTTTATTACTTTTTTTGAAGAAAAATATGAATTTATACTTTTTCACTTTTTGGATGAAAAAAGTTCAATTTGTACTTTTTCACTTTTTGGACAACAAAAAGTTGACATTTTTTAGAAGTCCCAACTCAGAATGAGACTTTGTAATTTTTTTGAAGAAAAAGATGTGTTTTTTTTTCACTTTTTGGATGAAAAAAGTTCAATTTGGATTTTTTCACTTTTTGGACAAAAAAGTTGATTTTTTTTCTAAATCTCTACTCAGAATGGGGCCTTATCTCTTTTTTGACGAAAAATATGAATTCTTTTTCACTATCTGGATCAAAAAAGTTGATCTTTCCATTCAAAAAGTCAAAATGTCCCATTCTGACATGTAAAGCGGCACACATGTCACCTTAGACAAAAGTTGAAATTTTTTCTAAGTCCCAATTCAGAATGGGACTTTGTCACTTTTTTGAAGAAAAAGATTAATTTGTTCTTGTTAATTTTTTTGATGAAAAAAGTTCAATTTGGATTTTTTCACTTTTTGGACAAAAAAAGTTGAAATTTTTTCTAAGTCCCCACACAGAATGGGACTTTGTCACTTTTGTGAAGAAAAAGCGGATTTTTTTTTTTTCACTTTTTGGATGAAAAAGTTCAATTTGGATTTTTTCACTTTTCGGATGGAAAAAGTTGAAATTGTTTCTAAGTCCCCACTCAGAATGGGACTTTGTCACTTTTTTGAAGAAAAAATGGAATTTGGATTTTTTCACTTTTTGGAGGAAAAAAGTTGAAATTTTTTTTATGTCCCCTATCAGAATGGGACTTTGTCACTTTTTTGAAGAAAAAGATGAATTTATACTTTTTCACTTTTTGGATGAAAAAAGTTCAATTTGTATTTTTTCACTTTTTGGACAAAAAAAGTTGAAATTTTTTAGAAGTCCCAACTTAGAATGAGACTTTGTCATTTATTTGAAGAAAAAGATGTGTTTTTTTCACTTTTTGGATTAAAAAAGTTCAATTTGGATTTTTTCACTTTTTGGACAAAAAAAATGATTTTTTTTCTAAGTCTCTACTCAGAATGGGGCCTTATCTCTTTTTTGATGAAAAATATGAATTTGCACTTTTTCACTATCTGGATCATAAAAATTGATCTTTCCATTCAAAAAGTCAAAATGTCCCATTCTGACATGTGAAGCAGCACACATGTCACCTTAGACAAAAGTTGAATTATTTTCTAATTAAATAATTCAACTTTTGAAGAAAGTCAAAAGAGCTTCCAAGGCTCCTGTCATAATTTCTATTTGACACTTCTTTGAATAATTTTTTTTAATTTGGATTTTTCACTTTTTCGACAAAAAAAGTTGAAATTTTTTCTAAGTCCCAACTCAGAAGGGGACTTTGTCACTTTTTTGAAGAAAAAGATGAATTTGTTCTTTTTAATTTTTTTGATGAAAAAAGTTCAATTTGGATTTTTTCACTTTTTGGACAAAAAAAGGTTGACATTTTTTCTATGTCCCAACTCAGAATGCGACTTTGTCACTTTTTTGAAGAGAAAGATGAATTTGTACTTTTTCACTTTTTGGATGAAAAAAGTTCAATTTGTAATTTTCCACTTTTTGGACAAAAAAAGTTGAAAATGTTTTCAACTCCCAACTCAGAATTGGACTTTCTCACATTTTTGAGAAAAAGATGAATTTGTATTTTTTCACTTTTTGGATGAAAAAGTTCAATTTGTTTTTTTTCACTTTTTGGACGAAAAAAGTTGAAATTTTTTTTATGTCCCCAATCACAATGGGACTTTGTCACATTTTTGAGAAAAAGATGAATTTGTATTTTTTCACTTTTTGGATGAAAAAGTTCAATTTGGGTTTTTTCAGTTTTTGGACGTAAAAAGTTGAAATTATTTCAAAGTCCCAACTCAGAAGGGGACTTTGTCACTTTTTTGAAGAAAAAGATGAATTTGTTCTTTTTAATTTTTTTGATGAAAAAAGTTCCATTTGGATTTTTTCACTTTTTGGACAAAAAAAGTTGAAATTTTTTCTAAGTCCCAACTCAGAATGCGACTTTGTCACTTTTTTGAAGAGAAAGATGAATTTGTACTTTTTCACTTTTTGGATGAAAAAAGTTCAATTTGTAATTTTCCACTTTTTGGACAAAAAAAGTTGAAAATGTTTTCAACTCCCAACTCAGAATTGGACTTTCTCACTTTTTTGAAGAAAAAGATGAATTTATACTTTTTCACTTTTTGGATGAAAAAAGTTCAATTTGTATTTTTTCACTTTTTGGACAAAAAAAGTTGAAATTTTTTAGAAGTCCCAACTTAGAATGAGACTTTGTCATTTTTTTGAAGAAAAAGATGTGTTTTTTTCACTTTTTGGACAACAAAAAGTTTACATTTTTTAGAGGTCCCAACTCAGAATGAGACTTTGTAATTTTTTTGAAGAAAAAGATGTGTTTTTTTTTCACTTTTTGGATTAAAAAAGTTCAATTTGGATTTTTTCACTTTTTGGACAAAAAAGTAGATTTTTTTTCTAAATCTCTACTCAGAATGGGGCCTTATCTCTTTTTTGACGAAAAATATGAATTTGCACTTTTTCACTATTTGGATCAAAAAAGTTGATCTTTCCATTCAAAAAGTCAAAATGTCCCATTCTGACATGTAAAGCGGCACACATGTCACCTTATACAAAAGTTGAAAGTTTTTCTAATTCCCAATTCAGAATGGGAATTTGTCACTTTTTTGAAGAAAAAGATTAATTTGTTCTTGTTAATTTTTTTGATGAAAAAAGTTCAATTTGGATTTTTTCACTTTTTGGACAAAAAAAGTTGAAATTTTTTCTAAGTCCCCACACAGAATGGGACTTTGTCACTTTTGTGAAGAAAAAGCGGATTTTTTTTTTTTCACTTTTTGGATGAAAAAGTTCAATTTGGATTTTTTCACTTTTCTGATGAAAAAAGTTGAAATTGTTTCTAAGTCCCCACTCAGAATGGGACTTTGTCACTTTTTTGAAGAAAAAATGGAATTTGGATTTTTTCACTTTTTGGACGAAAAAAGTTGAAATTATTTTTATGTCCCCAATCAGAATGGGACTTTGTCACTTTTTTGAAGAAAAAGATGAATTTATACTTTTTCACTTTTTGGATGAAAAAAGTTCAATTTGTATTTTTTTACTTTTTGGAAAAAAAAAGTTGAAATTATTTAGAAGTCCCAACTTAGAATGAGAGTTTGTCATTTTTTTGAAGAAAAAGATGTGTTTTTTTCACTTTTTGGATTAAAAAAGTTCAATTTGGATTTTTTTACTTTTTGGACAAAAAAAAATATTTTTTTTCTAAGTCTCTACTCAGAATGGGGCCTTATCTCTTTTTTGATGAAAAATATGAATTTGCACTTTTTCACTATCTGGATCATAAAAATTGATCTTTCCATTCAAAAAGTCAAAATGTCCCATTCTGACATGTGAAGCAGCACACATGTCACCTTAGACAAAAGTTGAATTATTTTCTAATTAAATAATTCAACTTTTGAAGAAAGTCAAAAGAGCTTCCAAGGCTCCTGTCATAATTTCTATTTGACACTTCTTTGAATAAATTTTATTTAATTTGGATTTTTCACTTTTTTGACAAAAAAAGTTGAAATTTTTTCTAAGTCCCAACTCAGAAGGGGACTTTGTCACTTTTTTGAAGAAAAAGATGAATTTGTACTTTTTCTTTTTTTCGATGAAAAAAGTTCAATTTGGATTTTTTCACTTTTTGGACAAAAAAAGTTGAAATTTTTTCTAAGTACCAACTCAGAATGGGACTTTATCACTTTTTTGAAGAAAAAGATGAATTTGTATTCTTTCACTTTTTGGATGAAAAAAGTTCAATTTGGGTTTTTTCAGTTTTTGGACGTAAATAGTTGAAATTTTTTCAAAGTCCCCACTCAGAATGAGACTTTGTCACTTTTTTAAAGAAAAAGATGAATTTGTTCTTTTTCTTTTTTTCTATGAAAAAAGTTCAATTTGGATTTTTTCACTTTTTGGACAAAATAAGTTGAAATTTTTCCTAAGTCCCAACTCAGAATGGGACTTTATCACTTTTTTTGAAGAAAAATATGAATTTATACTTTTTCACTTTTTGGATGAAAAAAGTTCAATTTGTACTTTTTCACTTTTTGGACAACAAAAAGTTGACATTTTTTAGAAGTCCCAACTCAGAATGAGACTTTGTAATTTTTTTGAAGAAAAAGATGTGTTTTTTTTTCACTTTTTGGATGAAAAAAGTTCAATTTGGATTTTTTCACTTTTTGGACAAAAAAGTTGATTTTTTTTCTAAATCTCTACTCAGAATGGGGCCTTATCTCTTTTTTGACGAAAAATATGAATTCTTTTTCACTATCTGGATCAAAAAAGTTGATCTTTCCATTCAAAAAGTCAAAATGTCCCATTCTGACATGTAAAGCGGCACACATGTCACCTTAGACAAAAGTTGAAATTTTTTCTAAGTCCCAATTCAGAATGGGACTTTGTCACTTTTTTGAAGAAAAAGATTAATTTGTTCTTGTTAATTTTTTTGATGAAAAAAGTTCAATTTGGATTTTTTCACTTTTTGGACAAAAAAAGTTGAAATTTTTTCTAAGTCCCCACACAGAATGGGACTTTGTCACTTTTGTGAAGAAAAAGCGGATTTTTTTTTTTTCACTTTTTGGATGAAAAAGTTCAATTTGGATTTTTTCACTTTTCGGATGGAAAAAGTTGAAATTGTTTCTAAGTCCCCACTCAGAATGGGACTTTGTCACTTTTTTGAAGAAAAAATGGAATTTGGATTTTTTCACTTTTTGGAGGAAAAAAGTTGAAATTTTTTTTATGTCCCCTATCAGAATGGGACTTTGTCACTTTTTTGAAGAAAAAGATGAATTTATACTTTTTCACTTTTTGGATGAAAAAAGTTCAATTTGTATTTTTTCACTTTTTGGACAAAAAAAGTTGAAATTTTTTAGAAGTCCCAACTTAGAATGAGACTTTGTCATTTATTTGAAGAAAAAGATGTGTTTTTTTCACTTTTTGGATTAAAAAAGTTCAATTTGGATTTTTTCACTTTTTGGACAAAAAAAATGATTTTTTTTCTAAGTCTCTACTCAGAATGGGGCCTTATCTCTTTTTTGATGAAAAATATGAATTTGCACTTTTTCACTATCTGGATCATAAAAATTGATCTTTCCATTCAAAAAGTCAAAATGTCCCATTCTGACATGTGAAGCAGCACACATGTCACCTTAGACAAAAGTTGAATTATTTTCTAATTAAATAATTCAACTTTTGAAGAAAGTCAAAAGAGCTTCCAAGGCTCCTGTCATAATTTCTATTTGACACTTCTTTGAATAAATTTTTTTAATTTGGATTTTTCACTTTTTCGACAAAAAAAGTTGAAATTTTTTCTAAGTCCCAACTCAGAAGGGGACTTTGTCACTTTTTTGAAGAAAAAGATGAATTTGTTCTTTTTAATTTTTTTGATGAAAAAAGTTCAATTTGGATTTTTTCACTTTTTGGACAAAAAAAGGTTGACATTTTTTCTATGTCCCAACTCAGAATGCGACTTTGTCACTTTTTTGAAGAGAAAGATGAATTTGTACTTTTTCACTTTTTGGATGAAAAAAGTTCAATTTGTAATTTTCCACTTTTTGGACAAAAAAAGTTGAAAATGTTTTCAACTCCCAACTCAGAATTGGACTTTCTCACATTTTTGAGAAAAAGATGAATTTGTATTTTTTCACTTTTTGGATGAAAAAGTTCAATTTGGTTTTTTTCACTTTTTGGACGAAAAAAGTTGACATTTTTTTTATGTCCCCAATCACAATGGGACTTTGTCACATTTTTGAGAAAAAGATGAATTTGTATTTTTTCACTTTTTGGATGAAAAAGTTCAATTTGGGTTTTTTCAGTTTTTGGACGTAAAAAATTGAAATTATTTCAAAGTCCCAACTCAGAAGGGGACTTTGTCACTTTTTTGAAGAAAAATATGAATTTGTTCTTTTTAATTTTTTTGATGAAAAAAGTTCCATTTGGATTTTTTCACTTTTTGGACAAAAAAAGTTGAAATTTTTTCTAAGTCCCAACTCAGAATGCGACTTTGTCACTTTTTTGAAGAGAAAGATGAATTTGTACTTTTTCACTTTTTGGATGAAAAAAGTTCAATTTGTAATTTTCCACTTTTTGGACAAAAAAAGTTGAAAATGTTTTCAACTCCCAACTCAGAATTGGACTTTCTCACTTTTTTGAAGAAAAAGATGAATTTATACTTTTTCACTTTTTGGATGAAAAAAGTTCAATTTGTATTTTTTCACTTTTTGGACAAAAAAAGTTGAAATTTTTTAGAAGTCCCAACTTAGAATGAGACTTTGTCATTTTTTTGAAGAAAAAGATGTGTTTTTTTCACTTTTTGGACAACAAAAAGTTTACATTTTTTAGAGGTCCCAACTCAGAATGAGACTTTGTAATTTTTTTGAAGAAAAAGATGTGTTTTTTTTTCACTTTTTGGATTAAAAAAGTTCAATTTGGATTTTTTCACTTTTTGGACAAAAAAGTAGATTTTTTTTCTAAATCTCTACTCAGAATGGGGCCTTATCTCTTTTTTGACGAAAAATATGAATTTGCACTTTTTCACTATTTGGATCAAAAAAGTTGATCTTTCCATTCAAAAAGTCAAAATGTCCCATTCTGACATGTAAAGCGGCACACATGTCACCTTATACAAAAGTTGAAAGTTTTTCTAATTCCCAATTCAGAATGGGAATTTGTCACTTTTTTGAAGAAAAAGATTAATTTGTTCTTGTTAATTTTTTTGATGAAAAAAGTTCAATTTGGATTTTTTCACTTTTTGGACAAAAAAAGTTGAAATTTTTTCTAAGTCCCCACACAGAATGGGACTTTGTCACTTTTGTGAAGAAAAAGCGGATTTTTTTTTTTCACTTTTTGGATGAAAAAGTTCAATTTGGATTTTTTCACTTTTCGGATGAAAAAAGTTGAAATTGTTTCTAAGTCCCCACTCAGAATGGGACATGGTCACTTTTTTGAAGAAAAAATGGAATTTGGATTTTTTCACTTTTTGGACGAAAAAAGTTGAAATTATTTTTATGTCCCCAATCAGAATGGGACTTTGTCACTTTTTTGAAGAAAAAGATGAATTTATACTTTTTCACTTTTTGGATGAAAAAAGTTCAATTTGTATTTTTTGACTTTTTGGAAAAAAAAAGTTGAAATTATTTAGAAGTCCCAACTTAGAATGAGAGTTTGTCATTTTTTTGAAGAAAAAGATGTGTTTTTTTCACTTTTTGGATTAAAAAAGTTCAATTTGGATTTTTTCACTTTTTGGACAAAAAAAATTATTTTTTTTCTAAGTCTCTACTCAGAATGGGGCCTTATCTCTTTTTTGATGAAAAATATGAATTTGCACTTTTTCACTATCTGGATCATAAAAATTGATCTTTCCATTCAAAAAGTCAAAATGTCCCATTCTGACATGTGAAGCAGCACACATGTCACCTTAGACAAAAGTTGAATTATTTTCTAATTAAATAATTCAACTTTTGAAGAAAGTCAAAAGAGCTTCCAAGGCTCCTGTCATAATTTCTATTTGACACTTCTTTGAATAAATTTTTTTAATTTGGATTTTTCACTTTTTGGACAAAAAAAGTTGAAATTTTTTCTAAGTCCCAACTCAGAAGGGGACTTTGTCACTTTTTTGAAGAAAAAGATGAATTTGTACTTTTTCACTTTTTGGATGAAAAAAGTTCAATTTGTAATTTTCCACTTTTTGGACAAAAAAAGTTGAAAATGTTTTCAACTCCCAACTCAGAATTGGACTTTCTCACATTTTTGAGAAAAAGATGAATTTGTATTTTTTCACTTTTTGGATGAAAATGTTAAATTTGGGTTTTTTCAGTTTTTGGACGTAAAAAGTTGAAATTATTTCAAAGTCCCAACTCAGAAGGGGACTTTGTCACTTTTTTGAAGAAAAAGATGAATTTGTTCTTTTTAATTTTTTTGATGAAAAAAGTTCAATTTGGATTTTTTCACTTTTTGGACAAAAAAAGTTGACATTTTTTCTAAGTCCCAACTCAGAATGCGACTTTGTCACTTTTTTGAAGAGAAAGATGAATTTGTACTTTTTCACTTTTTGGATGAAAAAAGTTCAATTTGTAATTTTCCACTTTTTGGACAAAAAAAGTTGAAAATGTTTTCAACTCCCAACTCAGAATTGGACTTTCTCACATTTTTGAGAAAAAGATGAATTTATATTTTTTCACTTTTTGGATGAAAAAGTTAAATTTGGGTTTTTTCAGTTTTTGGACGTAAAAAGTTGAAATTATTTCAAAGTCCCAACTCAGAAGGGGACTTTGTCACTTTTTTGAAGAAAAAGATGAATTTGTACTTTTTCTTTTTTTCAATGAAAAAAGTTCAATTTGGATTTTTTCACTTTTTGGACAAAAAAAGTTGAAATTTTTCCTAAGTCCCAACTCAGAATGGGACTTTATCACTTTTTTTGAAGAAAAATATGAATTTATACTTTTTCACTTTTTGGATGAAAAAAGTTCAATTTGTACTTTTTCACTTTTTGGACAACAAAAAGTTGACATTTTTTAGAAGTCCCAACTCAGAATGAGACTTTGTAATTTTTTTGTAGAAAAAGATGTGTTTTTTTTTCACTTTTTGGATTAAAAAAGTTCAATTTGGATTTTTTCACTTTTTGGACAAAAAAGTTGATTTTTTTTCTAAATCTCTACTCAGAATGGGGCCTTATCTCTTTTTTGACGAAAAATATGAATTTGCACTTTTTCACTATCTGGATCAAAAAAGTTGATCTTTCCATTCAAAAAGTCAAAATGTCCCATTCTGACATGTAAAGCGGCACACATGTCACCTTAGACAAAAGTTGAAATTTTTTCTAAGTCCCAATTCAGAATGGGACTTTGTCACTTTTTTGAAGAAAAAGATTAATTTGTTCTTGTTAATTTTTTTGATGAAAAAAGTTCAATTTGGATTTTTTCACTTTTTGGACAAAAAAAGTAGAAATTTTTTCTAAGTCCCCACACAGAATGGGACTTTGTCACTTTTGTGAAGAAAAAGCGGATTTTTTTTTTTCACTTTTTGGATGAAAAAGTTCAATTTGGATTTTTTCACTTTTCGGATGGAAAAAGTTGAAAATGTTTCTAAGTCCCCACTCAGAATGGGACTTTGTCACTTTTTTGAAGAAAAAATGGAATTTGGATTTTTTCACTTTTTGGATGAAAAAAGTTGAAATTTTTTTTATGTCCCCTATCAGAATGGGACTTTGTCACTTTTTTGAAGAAAAAGATGAATTTAAACTTTTTCACTTTTTGGATGAAAAAAGTTCAATTTGTATTTTTTCACTTTTTGGACAAAAAAAGTTGAAATTTTTTAGAAGTCCCAACTCAGAATGAAACTTTGTCATTTTTTTGAAGAAAAAGATGTGTTTTTTTCACTTTTTGGATTAAAAAATTTCAATTAGGATTTTTTCACTTTTTGGACAAAAAAAATGATTTTTTTTCTAAGTCTCTACTCAGAATGGGGCCTTATCTCTTTTTTGATGAAAAATATGAATTTGCACTTTTTCACTGTCTGGATCATAAAAATTGATCTTTCCATTCAAAAAGTCAAAATGTCCCATTCTGACATGTGAAGCAGCACACATGTCACCTTAGACAAAAGTTGAATTATTTTCTAATTAAATAATTCAACTTTTGAAGAAAGTCAAAAGAGCTTCCAAGGCTCCTGTCATAATTTCTATTTGACACTTCTTTGAATACATTTTTTTAATTTGGATTTTTCACTTTTTCGACAAAAAAAGTTGAAATTTTTTCAAAGTCCCCACTCAGAAGGGGAGTTTGTCACTTTTTTGAAGAAAAAGATGAATTTGTTCTTTTTAATTTTTTTGATGAAAAAAGTTCCATTTGGATTTTTTCACTTTTTGGACAAAAAAAGTTGAAATTTTTTCTAAGTCCCAACTCAGAATGGGACTTTATCACTTTTTTGAAGAAAAAGATGAATTTGTATTCTTTCACTTTTTGGATGAAAAAAGTTCAATTTGGGTTTTTTCAGTTTTTGGACGTAAAAAGTTGAAATTTTTTCAAAGTCCCCACTCAGAATGAGACTTTGTCACTTTTTTAAAGAAAAAGATGAATTTGTTCTTTTTCTTTTTTTCGATGAAAAAAGTTCAATTTGGATTTTTTCTCTTTTTGGACTAAAAAAGTTGAAATTTTTCCTAAGTCCCAACTCAGAATGGGACTTTATCACTTTTTTTGAAGAAAAAGATGAATTTATACTTTTTCACTTTTTGGATGAAAAAAGTTCAATTTGTACTTTTTCACTTTTTGGACAACAAAAAGTTTACATTTTTTAGAAGTCCCAACTCAGAATGAGACTTTGTAATTTTTTTGAAGAAAAAGATGTGTTTTTTTTCCACTTTTTGGATTAAAAAAGTTCAATTTGGATTTTTTCACTTTTTGGACAAAAAAGTTGATTTTTTTTCTAAATCTCTACTCAGAATGGGGCCTTATCTCTTTTTTGACGAAAAATATGAATTTGCACTTTTTCACTATCTGGATCAAAAAAGTTGATCTTTCCATTCAAAAAGTCAAAATGTCCCATTCTGACATGTAAAGCGGCACACGTCACCTTAGACAAAAGTTGAAATTTTTTCTAAGTCCCAATTCAGAATGGGACTTTGTCACTTTTTTGAAGAAAAAGATTAATTTGTTCTTGTTAATTTTTTTGATGAAAAAAGTTCAATTTGGATTTTTTCACTTTTTGGACAAAAAAAGTTGAAATTTTTTCTAAGTCCCCACACAGAATGGGACTTTGTCACTTTTGTGAAGAAAAAGCGGATTTTTTTTTTTTCACTTTTTGGATGAAAAAGTTCAATTTGGATTTTTTCACTTTTCGGATGGAAAAAGTTGAAATTGTTTCTAAGTCCCCACTCAGAATGGGACTTTGTCACTTTTTTGAAGAAAAAATGGAATTTGGATTTTTTCACTTTTTGGAGGAAAAAAGTTGAAATTTTTTTTATGTCCCCTATCAGAATGGGACTTTGTCACTTTTTTGAAGAAAAAGATGAATTTATACTTTTTCACTTTTTGGATGAAAAAAGTTCAATTTGTATTTTTTCACTTTTTGGACAAAAAAAGTTGAAATTTTTTAGAAGTCCCAACTTAGAATGAGACTTTGTCATTTATTTGAAGAAAAAGATGTGTTTTTTTCACTTTTTGGATTAAAAAAGTTCAATTTGGATTTTTTCACTTTTTGGACAAAAAAAATGATTTTTTTTCTAAGTCTCTACTCAGAATGGGGCCTTATCTCTTTTTTGATGAAAAATATGAATTTGCACTTTTTCACTATCTGGATCATAAAAATTGATCTTTCCATTCAAAAAGTCAAAATGTCCCATTCTGACATGTGAAGCAGCACACATGTCACCTTAGACAAAAGTTGAATTATTTTCTAATTAAATAATTCAACTTTTGAAGAAAGTCAAAAGAGCTTCCAAGGCTCCTGTCATAATTTCTATTTGACACTTCTTTGAATAATTTTTTTTAATTTGGATTTTTCACTTTTTCGACAAAAAAAGTTGAAATTTTTTCTAAGTCCCAACTCAGAAGGGGACTTTGTCACTTTTTTGAAGAAAAAGATGAATTTGTTCTTTTTAATTTTTTTGATGAAAAAAGTTCAATTTGGATTTTTTCACTTTTTGGACAAAAAAAGGTTGACATTTTTTCTATGTCCCAACTCAGAATGCGACTTTGTCACTTTTTTGAAGAGAAAGATGAATTTGTACTTTTTCACTTTTTGGATGAAAAAAGTTCAATTTGTAATTTTCCACTTTTTGGACAAAAAAAGTTGAAAATGTTTTCAACTCCCAACTCAGAATTGGACTTTCTCACATTTTTGAGAAAAAGATGAATTTGTATTTTTTCACTTTTTGGATGAAAAAGTTCAATTTGGTTTTTTTCACTTTTTGGACGAAAAAAGTTGAAATTTTTTTTATGTCCCCAATCACAATGGGACTTTGTCACATTTTTGAGAAAAAGATGAATTTGTATTTTTTCACTTTTTGGATGAAAAAGTTCAATTTGGGTTTTTTCAGTTTTTGGACGTAAAAAGTTGAAATTATTTCAAAGTCCCAACTCAGAAGGGGACTTTGTCACTTTTTTGAAGAAAAAGATGAATTTGTTCTTTTTAATTTTTTTGATGAAAAAAGTTCCATTTGGATTTTTTCACTTTTTGGACAAAAAAAGTTGAAATTTTTTCTAAGTCCCAACTCAGAATGCGACTTTGTCACTTTTTTGAAGAGAAAGATGAATTTGTACTTTTTCACTTTTTGGATGAAAAAAGTTCAATTTGTAATTTTCCACTTTTTGGACAAAAAAAGTTGAAAATGTTTTCAACTCCCAACTCAGAATTGGACTTTCTCACTTTTTTGAAGAAAAAGATGAATTTATACTTTTTCACTTTTTGGATGAAAAAAGTTCAATTTGTATTTTTTCACTTTTTGGACAAAAAAAGTTGAAATTTTTTAGAAGTCCCAACTTAGAATGAGACTTTGTCATTTTTTTGAAGAAAAAGATGTGTTTTTTTCACTTTTTGGACAACAAAAAGTTTACATTTTTTAGAGGTCCCAACTCAGAATGAGACTTTGTAATTTTTTTGAAGAAAAAGATGTGTTTTTTTTTCACTTTTTGGATTAAAAAAGTTCAATTTGGATTTTTTCACTTTTTGGACAAAAAAGTAGATTTTTTTTCTAAATCTCTACTCAGAATGGGGCCTTATCTCTTTTTTGACGAAAAATATGAATTTGCACTTTTTCACTATTTGGATCAAAAAAGTTGATCTTTCCATTCAAAAAGTCAAAATGTCCCATTCTGACATGTAAAGCGGCACACATGTCACCTTATACAAAAGTTGAAAGTTTTTCTAATTCCCAATTCAGAATGGGAATTTGTCACTTTTTTGAAGAAAAAGATTAATTTGTTCTTGTTAATTTTTTTGATGAAAAAAGTTCAATTTGGATTTTTTCACTTTTTGGACAAAAAAAGTTGAAATTTTTTCTAAGTCCCCACACAGAATGGGACTTTGTCACTTTTGTGAAGAAAAAGCGGATTTTTTTTTTTCACTTTTTGGATGAAAAAGTTCAATTTGGATTTTTTCACTTTTCGGATGGAAAAAGTTGAAATTGTTTCTAAGTCCCCACTCAGAATGGGACTTTGTCACTTTTTTGAAGAAAAAATGGAATTTGGATTTTTTCACTTTTTGGACGAAAAAAGTTGAAATTATTTTTATGTCCCCAATCAGAATGGGACTTTGTCACTTTTTTGAAGAAAAAGATGAATTTATACTTTTTCACTTTTTGGATGAAAAAAGTTCAATTTGTATTTTTTGACTTTTTGGAAAAAAAAAGTTGAAATTATTTAGAAGTCCCAACTTAGAATGAGAGTTTGTCATTTTTTTGAAGAAAAAGATGTGTTTTTTTCACTTTTTGGATTAAAAAAGTTCAATTTGGATTTTTTCACTTTTTGGACAAAAAAAATGATTTTTTTTCTAAGTCTCTACTCAGAATGGGGCCTTATCTCTTTTTTGATGAAAAATATGAATTTGCACTTTTTCACTATCTGGATCATAAAAATTGATCTTTCCATTCAAAAAGTCAAAATGTCCCATTCTGACATGTGAAGCAGCACACATGTCACCTTAGACAAAAGTTGAATTATTTTCTAATTAAATAATTCAACTTTTGAAGAAAGTCAAAAGAGCTTCCAAGGCTCCTGTCATGATTTCTATTTGACACTTCTTTGAATAAATTTTTTTAATTTGGATTTTTCACTTTTTCGACAAAAAAAGTTGAAATTTTTTCTAAGTCCCAACTCAGAAGGGGACTTTGTCACTTTTTTGAAGAAAAAGATGAATTTGTTCTTTTTAATTTTTTTGATGAAAAAAGTTCAATTTGGATTTTTTCACTTTTTGGACAAAAAAAGGTTGACATTTTTTCTATGTCCCAACTCAGAATGCGACTTTGTCACTTTTTTGAAGAGAAAGATGAATTTGTACTTTTTCACTTTTTGGATGAAAAAAGTTCAATTTGTAATTTTCCACTTTTTGGACAAAAAAAGTTGAAAATGTTTTCAACTCCCAACTCAGAATTGGACTTTCTCACATTTTTGAGAAAAAGATGAATTTGTATTTTTTCACTTTTTGGATGAAAAAGTTCAATTTGATTTTTTTCACTTTTTGGACGAAAAAAGTTGAAATTTTTTTTATGTCCCCAATCACAATGGGACTTTGTCACATTTTTGAGAAAAAGATGAATTTGTATTTTTTCACTTTTTGGATGAAAAAGTTCAATTTGGGTTTTTTCAGTTTTTGGACGTAAAAAGTTGAAATTATTTCAAAGTCCCAACTCAGAAGGGGACTTTGTCACTTTTTTGAAGAAAAAGATGAATTTGTTCTTTTTAATTTTTTTGATGAAAAAAGTTCCATTTGGATTTTTTCACTTTTTGGACAAAAAAAGTTGAAATTTTTTCTAAGTCCCAACTCAGAATGCGACTTTGTCACTTTTTTGAAGAGAAAGATGAATTTGTACTTTTTCACTTTTTGGATGAAAAAAGTTCAATTTGTAATTTTCCACTTTTTGGACAAAAAAAGTTGAAAATGTTTTCAACTCCCAACTCAGAATTGGACTTTCTCACTTTTTTGAAGAAAAAGATGAATTTATACTTTTTCACTTTTTGGATGAAAAAAGTTCAATTTGTAGTTTTTCACTTTTTGGACAAAAAAAGTTGAAATTTTTTAGAAGTCCCAACTTAGAATGAGACTTTGTCATTTTTTTGAAGAAAAAGATGTGTTTTTTTCACTTTTTGGACAACAAAAAGTTTACATTTTTTAGAGGTCCCAACTCAGAATGAGACTTTGTAATTTTTTTGAAGAAAAAGATGTGTTTTTTTTTCACTTTTTGGATTAAAAAAGTTCAATTTGGATTTTTTCACTTTTTGGACCAAAAAGTAGATTTTTTTTCTAAATCTCTACTCAGAATGGGGCCTTATCTCTTTTTTGACGAAAAATATGAATTTGCACTTTATCACTATTTGGATCAAAAAAGTTGATCTTTCCATTCAAAAAGTCAAAATGTCCCATTCTGACATGTAAAGCGGCACACATGTCACCTTATACAAAAGTTGAAAGTTTTTCTAATTCCCAATTCAGAATGGGAATTTGTCACTTTTTTGAAGAAAAAGATTAATTTGTTCTTGTTAATTTTTTTGATGAAAAAAGTTCAATTTGGATTTTTTCACTTTTTGGACAAAAAAAGTTGAAATTTTTTCTAAGTCCCCACACAGAATGGGACTTTGTCACTTTTGTGAAGAAAAAGCGGATTTTTTTTTTTCACTTTTTGGATGAAAAAGTTCAATTTGGATTTTTTCACTTTTCGGATGAAAAAAGTTGAAATTGTTTCTAAGTCCCCACTCAGAATGGGACTTTGTCACTTTTTTGAAGAAAAAATGGAATTTGGATTTTTTCACTTTTTGGACGAAAAAAGTTGAAATTATTTTTATGTCCCCAATCAGAATGGGACTTTGTCACTTTTTTGAAGAAAAAGATGAATTTATACTTTTTCACTTTTTGGATGAAAAAAGTTCAATTTGTATTTTTTGACTTTTTGGAAAAAAAAAGTTGAAATTATTTAGAAGTCCCAACTTAGAATGAGAGTTTGTCATTTTTTTGAAGAAAAAGATGTGTTTTTTTCACTTTTTGGATTAAAAAAGTTCAATTTGGATTTTTTCACTTTTTGGACAAAAAAAATGATTTTTTTTCTAAGTCTCTACTCAGAATGGGGCCTTATCTCTTTTTTGATGAAAAATATGAATTTGCACTTTTTCACTATCTGGATCATAAAAATTGATCTTTCCATTCAAAAAGTCAAAATGTCCCATTCTGACATGTGAAGCAGCACACATGTCACCTTAGACAAAAGTTGAATTATTTTCTAATTAAATAATTCAACTTTTGAAGAAAGTCAAAAGAGCTTCCAAGGCTCCTGTCATAATTTCTATTTGACACTTCTTTGAATAAATTTTTTTAATTTGGATTTTTCACTTTTTTGACAAAAAAAGTTGAAATTTTTTCTAAGTCCCAACTCAGAAGGGGACTTTGTCACTTTTTTGAAGAAAAAGATGAATTTGTACTTTTTCTTTTTTTCGATGAAAAAAGTTAAATTTGGATTTTTTCACTTTTTGGACAAAAAAAGTTGACATTTTTTCTAAGTACCAACTCAGAATGGGACTTTATCACTTTTTTTAAGAAAAAGATGAATTTGTACTTTTTCTTTTTTTCGATGAAAAAAGTTCAATTTGGATTTTTTAACTTTTTGGACAAAAAAAGTTGAAATTTTTTCTAAGTCCCAACTCAGAATGGGACTTTATCACTTTTTTGAAGAAAAAGATGAATTTGTATTCTTTCACTTTTTGGATGAAAAAAGTTCAATTTGGGTTTTTTCAGTTTTTGGACGTAAATAGTTGAAATTTTTTCAAAGTCCCCACTCAGAATGAGACTTTGTCACTTTTTTAAAGAAAAAGATGAATTTGTTCTTTTTCTTTTTTTCTATGAAAAAAGTTCAATTTGGATTTTTTCACTTTTTGGACAAAATAAGTTGAAATTTTTCCTAAGTCCCAACTCAGAATGGGACTTTATCACTTTTTTTGAAGAAAAATATGAATTTATACTTTTTCACTTTTTGGATGAAAAAAGTTCAATTTGTACTTTTTCACTTTTTGGACAACAAAAAGTTGACATTTTTTAGAAGTCCCAACTCAGAATGAGACTTTGTAATTTTTTTGAAGAAAAAGATGTGTTTTTTTTTCACTTTTTGGATGAAAAAAGTTCAATTTGGATTTTTTCACTTTTTGGACAAAAAAGTTGATTTTTTTTCTAAATCTCTACTCAGAATGGGGCCTTATCTCTTTTTTGACGAAAAATATGAATTCTTTTTCACTATCTGGATCAAAAAAGTTGATCTTTCCATTCAAAAAGTCAAAATGTCCCATTCTGACATGTAAAGCGGCACACATGTCACCTTAGACAAAAGTTGAAATTTTTTCTAAGTCCCAATTCAGAATGGGACTTTGTCACTTTTTTGAAGAAAAAGATTAATTTGTTCTTGTTAATTTTTTTGATGAAAAAAGTTCAATTTGGATTTTTTCACTTTTTGGACAAAAAAAGTTGAAATTTTTTCTAAGTCCCCACACAGAATGGGACTTTGTCACTTTTGTGAAGAAAAAGCGGATTTTTTTTTTTCACTTTTTGGATGAAAAAGTTCAATTTGGATTTTTTCACTTTTCGGATGGAAAAAGTTGAAATTGTTTCTAAGTCCCCACTCAGAATGGGACTTTGTCACTTTTTTGAAGAAAAAATGGAATTTGGATTTTTTCACTTTTTGGAGGAAAAAAGTTGAAATTTTTTTTATGTCCCCTATCAGAATGGGACTTTGTCACTTTTTTGAAGAAAAAGATGAATTTATACTTTTTCACTTTTTGGATGAAAAAAGTTCAATTTGTATTTTTTCACTTTTTGGACAAAAAAAGTTGAAATTTTTTAGAAGTCCCAACTTAGAATGAGACTTTGTCATTTATTTGAAGAAAAAGATGTGTTTTTTTCACTTTTTGGATTAAAAAAGTTCAATTTGGATTTTTTCACTTTTTGGACAAAAAAAATGATTTTTTTTCTAAGTCTCTACTCAGAATGGGGCCTTATCTCTTTTTTGATGAAAAATTTGCACTTTTTCACTATCTGGATCATAAAAATTGATCTTTCCATTCAAAAAGTCAAAATGTCCCATTCTGACATGTGAAGCAGCACACATGTCACCTTAGACAAAAGTTGAATTATTTTCTAATTAAATAATTCAACTTTTGAAGAAAGTCAAAAGAGCTTCCAAGGCTCCTGTCATAATTTCTATTTGACACTTCTTTGAATAAATTTTTTTAATTTGGATTTTTCACTTTTTCGACAAAAAAAGTTGAAATTTTTTCTAAGTCCCAACTCAGAAGGGGACTTTGTCACTTTTTTGAAGAAAAAGATGAATTTGTTCTTTTTAATTTTTTTGATGAAAAAAGTTCAATTTGGATTTTTTCACTTTTTGGACAAAAAAAGGTTGACATTTTTTCTATGTCCCAACTCAGAATGCGACTTTGTCACTTTTTTGAAGAGAAAGATGAATTTGTACTTTTTCACTTTTTGGATGAAAAAAGTTCAATTTGTAATTTTCCACTTTTTGGACAAAAAAAGTTGAAAATGTTTTCAACTCCCAACTCAGAATTGGACTTTCTCACATTTTTGAGAAAAAGATGAATTTGTATTTTTTCACTTTTTGGATGAAAAAGTTCAATTTGGTTTTTTTCACTTTTTGGACGAAAAAAGTTGAAATTTTTTTTATGTCCCCAATCACAATGGGACTTTGTCACATTTTTGAGAAAAAGATGAATTTGTATTTTTTCACTTTTTGGATGAAAAAGTTCAATTTGGGTTTTTTCAGTTTTTGGACGTAAAAAGTTGAAATTATTTCAAAGTCCCAACTCAGAAGGGGACTTTGTCACTTTTTTGAAGAAAAAGATGAATTTGTTCTTTTTAATTTTTTTGATGAAAAAAGTTCCATTTGGATTTTTTCACTTTTTGGACAAAAAAAGTTGAAATTTTTTCTAAGTCCCAACTCAGAATGCGACTTTGTCACTTTTTTGAAGAGAAAGATGAATTTGTACTTTTTCACTTTTTGGATGAAAAAAGTTCAATTTGTAATTTTCCACTTTTTGGACAAAAAAAGTTGAAAATGTTTTCAACTCCCAACTCAGAATTGGACTTTCTCACTTTTTTGAAGAAAAAGATGAATTTATACTTTTTCACTTTTTGGATGAAAAAAGTTCAATTTGTATTTTTTCACTTTTTGGACAAAAAAAGTTGAAATTTTTTAGAAGTCCCAACTTAGAATGAGACTTTGTCATTTTTTTGAAGAAAAAGATGTGTTTTTTTCACTTTTTGGACAACAAAAAGTTTACATTTTTTAGAGGTCCCAACTCAGAATGAGACTTTGTAATTTTTTTGAAGAAAAAGATGTGGTTTTTTTTCACTTTTTGGATTAAAAAAGTTCAATTTGGATTTTTTCACTTTTTGGACAAAAAAGTAGATTTTTTTTCTAAATCTCTACTCAGAATGGGGCCTTATCTCTTTTTTGACGAAAAATATGAATTTGCACTTTTTCACTATTTGGATCAAAAAAGTTGATCTTTCCATTCAAAAAGTCAAAATGTCCCATTCTGACATGTAAAGCGGCACACATGTCACCTTATACAAAAGTTGAAAGTTTTTCTAATTCCCAATTCAGAATGGGAATTTGTCACTTTTTTGAAGAAAAAGATTAATTTGTTCTTGTTAATTTTTTTGATGAAAAAAGTTCAATTTGGATTTTTTCACTTTTTGGACAAAAAAAGTTGAAATTTTTTCTAAGTCCTCACACAGAGTGGGACTTTGTCACTTTTGTGAAGAAAAAGCGGATTTTTTTTTTTTCACTTTTTGGATGAAAAAGTTCAATTTGGATTTTTTCACTTTTCGGATGAAAAAAGTTGAAATTGTTTCTAAGTCCCCACTCAGAATGGGACTTTGTCACTTTTTTGAAGAAAAAATGGAATTTGGATTTTTTCACTTTTTGGACGAAAAAAGTTGAAATTATTTTTATGTCCCCAATCAGAATGGGACTTTGTCACTTTTTTGAAGAAAAAGATGAATTTATACTTTTTCACTTTTTGGATGAAAAAAGTTTAATTTGTATTTTTTGACTTTTTGGAAAAAAAAAGTTGAAATTATTTAGAAGTCCCAACTTAGAATGAGAGTTTGTCATTTTTTTGAAGAAAAAGATGTGTTTTTTTCACTTTTTGGATTAAAAAAGTTCAATTTGGATTTTTTTACTTTTTGGACAAAAAAAAATATTTTTTTTCTAAGTCTCTACTCAGAATGGGGCCTTATCTCTTTTTTGATGAAAAATATGAATTTGCACTTTTTCACTATCTGGATCATAAAAATTGATCTTTCCATTCAAAAAGTCAAAATGTCCCATTCTGACATGTGAAGCAGCACACATGTCACCTTAGACAAAAGTTGAATTATTTTCTAATTAAATAATTCAACTTTTGAAGAAAGTCAAAAGAGCTTCCAAGGCTCCTGTCATAATTTCTATTTGACACTTCTTTGAATAATTTTTTTAATTTGGATTTTTCACTTTTTTGACAAAAAAAGTTGAAATTTTTTCTAAGTCCCAACTCAGAAGGGGACTTTGTCACTTTTTTGAAGAAAAAGATGAATTTGTACTTTTTCTTTTTTTCGATGAAAAAAGTTCAATTTGGATTTTTTCACTTTTTGGACAAAAAAAGTTGAAATTTTTTCTAAGTACCAACTCAGAATGGGACTTTATCACTTTTTTTAAGAAAAAGATGAATTTGTACTTTTTCTTTTTTTCGATGAAAAAAGTTCAATTTGGATTTTTTAACTTTTTGGACAAAAAAAGTTGAAATTTTTTCTAAGTCCCAACTCAGAATGGGACTTTATCACTTTTTTGAAGAAAAAGATGAATTTGTATTCTTTCACTTTTTGGATGAAAAAAGTTCAATTTGGGTTTTTTCAGTTTTTGGACGTAAATAGTTGAAATTTTTTCAAAGTCCCCACTCAGAATGAGACTTTGTCACTTTTTTAAAGAAAAAGATGAATTTGTTCTTTTTCTTTTTTTCTATGAAAAAAGTTCAATTTGGATTTTTTCACTTTTTGGACAAAATAAGTTGAAATTTTTCCTAAGTCCCAACTCAGAATGGGACTTTATTACTTTTTTTGAAGAAAAATATGAATTTATACTTTTTCACTTTTTGGATGAAAAAAGTTCAATTTGTACTTTTTCACTTTTTGGACAACAAAAAGTTGACATTTTTTAGAAGTCCCAACTCAGAATGAGACTTTGTAATTTTTTTGAAGAAAAAGATGTGTTTTTTTTTCACTTTTTGGATGAAAAAAGTTCAATTTGGATTTTTTCACTTTTTGGACAAAAAAGTTGATTTTTTTTCTAAATCTCTACTCAGAATGGGGCCTTATCTCTTTTTTGACGAAAAATATGAATTCTTTTTCACTATCTGGATCAAAAAAGTTGATCTTTCCATTCAAAAAGTCAAA
This sequence comes from Pleurodeles waltl, assembly GCF_031143425.1. Classification (NCBI taxonomy): domain Eukaryota; kingdom Metazoa; phylum Chordata; class Amphibia; order Caudata; family Salamandridae; genus Pleurodeles; species Pleurodeles waltl. The sequence continues at coordinate 626,919,924 of NC_090449.1, forward strand.
ATGTCCCATTCTGACATGTAAAGCGGCACACATGTCACCTTAGACAAAAGTTGAAATTTTTTCTAAGTCCCAATTCAGAATGGGACTTTGTCACTTTTTTGAAGAAAAAGATTAATTTGTTCTTGTTAATTTTTTTGATGAAAAAAGTTCAATTTGGATTTTTTCACTTTTTGGACAAAAAAAGTTGAAATTTTTTCTAAGTCCCCACACAGAATGGGACTTTGTCACTTTTGTGAAGAAAAAGCGGATTTTTTTTTTTTCACTTTTTGGATGAAAAAGTTCAATTTGGATTTTTTCACTTTTCGGATGGAAAAAGTTGAAATTGTTTCTAAGTCCCCACTCAGAATGGGACTTTGTCACTTTTTTGAAGAAAAAATGGAATTTGGATTTTTTCACTTTTTGGAGGAAAAAAGTTGAAATTTTTTTTATGTCCCCTATCAGAATGGGACTTTGTCACTTTTTTGAAGAAAAAGATGAATTTATTCTTTTTCACTTTTTGGATGAAAAAAGTTCAATTTGTATTTTTTCACTTTTTGGACAAAAAAAGTTGAAATTTTTTAGAAGTCCCAACTTAGAATGAGACTTTGTCATTTATTTGAAGAAAAAGATGTGTTTTTTTCACTTTTTGGATTAAAAAAGTTCAATTTGGATTTTTTCACTTTTTGGACAAAAAAAATGATTTTTTTTCTAAGTCTCTACTCAGAATGGGGCCTTATCTCTTTTTTGATGAAAAATATGAATTTGCACTTTTTCACTATCTGGATCATAAAAATTGATCTTTCCATTCAAAAAGTCAAAATGTCCCATTCTGACATGTGAAGCAGCACACATGTCACCTTAGACAAAAGTTGAATTATTTTCTAATTAAATAATTCAACTTTTGAAGAAAGTCAAAAGAGCTTCCAAGGCTCCTGTCATAATTTCTATTTGACACTTCTTTGAATAATTTTTTTTAATTTGGATTTTTCACTTTTTCGACAAAAAAAGTTGAAATTTTTTCTAAGTCCCAACTCAGAAGGGGACTTTGTCACTTTTTTGAAGAAAAAGATGAATTTGTTCTTTTTAATTTTTTTGATGAAAAAAGTTCAATTTGGATTTTTTCACTTTTTGGACAAAAAAAGGTTGACATTTTTTCTATGTCCCAACTCAGAATGCGACTTTGTCACTTTTTTGAAGAGAAAGATGAATTTGTACTTTTTCACTTTTTGGATGAAAAAAGTTCAATTTGTAATTTTCCACTTTTTGGACAAAAAAAGTTGAAAATGTTTTCAACTCCCAACTCAGAATTGGACTTTCTCACATTTTTGAGAAAAAGATGAATTTGTATTTTTTCACTTTTTGGATGAAAAAGTTCAATTTGGTTTTTTTCACTTTTTGGACGAAAAAAGTTGAAATTTTTTTTATGTCCCCAATCACAATGGGACTTTGTCACATTTTTGAGAAAAAGATGAATTTGTATTTTTTCACTTTTTGGATGAAAAAGTTCAATTTGGGTTTTTTCAGTTTTTGGACGTAAAAAGTTGAAATTATTTCAAAGTCCCAACTCAGAAGGGGACTTTGTCACTTTTTTGAAGAAAAAGATGAATTTGTTCTTTTTAATTTTTTTGATGAAAAAAGTTCCATTTGGATTTTTTCACTTTTTGGACAAAAAAAGTTGAAATTTTTTCTAAGTCCCAACTCAGAATGCGACTTTGTCACTTTTTTGAAGAGAAAGATGAATTTGTACTTTTTCACTTTTTGGATGAAAAAAGTTCAATTTGTAATTTTCCACTTTTTGGACAAAAAAAGTTGAAAATGTTTTCAACTCCCAACTCAGAATTGGACTTTCTCACTTTTTTGAAGAAAAAGATGAATTTATACTTTTTCACTTTTTGGATGAAAAAAGTTCAATTTGTATTTTTTCACTTTTTGGACAAAAAAAGTTGAAATTTTTTAGAAGTCCCAACTTAGAATGAGACTTTGTCATTTTTTTGAAGAAAAAGATGTGTTTTTTTCACTTTTTGGACAACAAAAAGTTTACATTTTTTAGAGGTCCCAACTCAGAATGAGACTTTGTAATTTTTTTGAAGAAAAAGATGTGTTTTTTTTTCACTTTTTGGATTAAAAAAGTTCAATTTGGATTTTTTCACTTTTTGGACAAAAAAGTAGATTTTTTTTCTAAATCTCTACTCAGAATGGGGCCTTATCTCTTTTTTGACGAAAAATATGAATTTGCACTTTTTCACTATTTGGATCAAAAAAGTTGATCTTTCCATTCAAAAAGTCAAAATGTCCCATTCTGACATGTAAAGCGGCACACATGTCACCTTATACAAAAGTTGAAAGTTTTTCTAATTCCCAATTCAGAATGGGAATTTGTCACTTTTTTGAAGAAAAAGATTAATTTGTTCTTGTTAATTTTTTTGATGAAAAAAGTTCAATTTGGATTTTTTCACTTTTTGGACAAAAAAAGTTGAAATTTTTTCTAAGTCCCCACACAGAATGGGACTTTGTCACTTTTGTGAAGAAAAAGCGGATTTTTTTTTTTTTTCACTTTTTGGATGAAAAAGTTCAATTTGGATTTTTTCACTTTTCGGATGGAAAAAGTTGAAATTGTTTCTAAGTCCCCACTCAGAATGGGACTTTGTCACTTTTTTGAAGAAAAAATGGAATTTGGATTTTTTCACTTTTTGGAGGAAAAAAGTTGAAATTTTTTTTATGTCCCCTATCAGAATGGGACTTTGTCACTTTTTTGAAGAAAAAGATGAATTTATACTTTTTCACTTTTTGGATGAAAAAAGTTCAATTTGTATTTTTTCACTTTTTGGACAAAAAAAGTTGAAATTTTTTAGAAGTCCCAACTTAGAATGAGACTTTGTCATTTATTTGAAGAAAAAGATGTGTTTTTTTCACTTTTTGGATTAAAAAAGTTCAATTTGGATTTTTTCACTTTTTGGACAAAAAAAATGATTTTTTTTCTAAGTCTCTACTCAGAATGGGGCCTTATCTCTTTTTTGATGAAAAATATGAATTTGCACTTTTTCACTATCTGGATCATAAAAATTGATCTTTCCATTCAAAAAGTCAAAATGTCCCATTCTGACATGTGAAGCAGCACACATGTCACCTTAGACAAAAGTTGAATTATTTTCTAATTAAATAATTCAACTTTTGAAGAAAGTCAAAAGAGCTTCCAAGGCTCCTGTCATAATTTCTATTTGACACTTCTTTGAATAATTTTTTTTAATTTGGATTTTTCACTTTTTCGACAAAAAAAGTTGAAATTTTTTCTAAGTCCCAACTCAGAAGGGGACTTTGTCACTTTTTTGAAGAAAAAGATGAATTTGTTCTTTTTAATTTTTTTGATGAAAAAAGTTCAATTTGGATTTTTTCACTTTTTGGACAAAAAAAGGTTGACATTTTTTCTATGTCCCAACTCAGAATGCGACTTTGTCACTTTTTTGAAGAGAAAGATGAATTTGTACTTTTTCACTTTTTGGATGAAAAAAGTTCAATTTGTAATTTTCCACTTTTTGGACAAAAAAAGTTGAAAATGTTTTCAACTCCCAACTCAGAATTGGACTTTCTCACATTTTTGAGAAAAAGATGAATTTGTATTTTTTCACTTTTTGGATGAAAAAGTTCAATTTGGTTTTTTTCACTTTTTGGACGAAAAAAGTTGAAATTTTTTTTATGTCCCCAATCACAATGGGACTTTGTCACATTTTTGAGAAAAAGATGAATTTGTATTTTTTCACTTTTTGGATGAAAAAGTTCAATTTGGGTTTTTTCAGTTTTTGGACGTAAAAAGTTGAAATTATTTCAAAGTCCCAACTCAGAAGGGGACTTTGTCACTTTTTTGAAGAAAAAGATGAATTTGTTCTTTTTAATTTTTTTGATGAAAAAAGTTCCATTTGGATTTTTTCACTTTTTGGACAAAAAAAGTTGAAATTTTTTCTAAGTCCCAACTCAGAATGCGACTTTGTCACTTTTTTGAAGAGAAAGATGAATTTGTACTTTTTCACTTTTTGGATGAAAAAAGTTCAATTTGTAATTTTCCACTTTTTGGACAAAAAAAGTTGAAAATGTTTTCAACTCCCAACTCAGAATTGGACTTTCTCACTTTTTTGAAGAAAAAGATGAATTTATACTTTTTCACTTTTTGGATGAAAAAAGTTCAATTTGTATTTTTTCACTTTTTGGACAAAAAAAGTTGAAATTTTTTAGAAGTCCCAACTTAGAATGAGACTTTGTCATTTTTTTGAAGAAAAAGATGTGTTTTTTTCACTTTTTGGACAACAAAAAGTTTACATTTTTTAGAGGTCCCAACTCAGAATGAGACTTTGTAATTTTTTTGAAGAAAAAGATGTGTTTTTTTTTCACTTTTTGGATTAAAAAAGTTCAATTTGGATTTTTTCACTTTTTGGACAAAAAAGTAGATTTTTTTTCTAAATCTCTACTCAGAATGGGGCCTTATCTCTTTTTTGACGAAAAATATGAATTTGCACTTTTTCACTATTTGGATCAAAAAAGTTGATCTTTCCATTCAAAAAGTCAAAATGTCCCATTCTGACATGTAAAGCGGCACACATGTCACCTTATACAAAAGTTGAAAGTTTTTCTAATTCCCAATTCAGAATGGGAATTTGTCACTTTTTTGAAGAAAAAGATTAATTTGTTCTTGTTAATTTTTTTGATGAAAAAAGTTCAATTTGGATTTTTTCACTTTTTGGACAAAAAAAGTTGAAATTTTTTCTAAGTCCTCACACAGAGTGGGACTTTGTCACTTTTGTGAAGAAAAAGCGGATTTTTTTTTTTTCACTTTTTGGATGAAAAAGTTCAATTTGGATTTTTTCACTTTTCGGATGAAAAAAGTTGAAATTGTTTCTAAGTCCCCACTCAGAATGGGACTTTGTCACTTTTTTGAAGAAAAAATGGAATTTGGATTTTTTCACTTTTTGGACGAAAAAAGTTGAAATTATTTTTATGTCCCCAATCAGAATGGGACTTTGTCACTTTTTTGAAGAAAAAGATGAATTTATACTTTTTCACTTTTTGGATGAAAAAAGTTCAATTTGTATTTTTTGACTTTTTGGAAAAAAAAAGTTGAAATTATTTAGAAGTCCCAACTTAGAATGAGAGTTTGTCATTTTTTTGAAGAAAAAGATGTGTTTTTTTCACTTTTTGGATTAAAAAAGTTCAATTTGGATTTTTTTACTTTTTGGACAAAAAAAAATATTTTTTTTCTAAGTCTCTACTCAGAATGGGGCCTTATCTCTTTTTTGATGAAAAATATGAATTTGCACTTTTTCACTATCTGGATCATAAAAATTTATCTTTCCATTCAAAAAGTCAAAATGTCCCATTCTGACATGTGAAGCAGCACACATGTCACCTTAGACAAAAGTTGAATTATTTTCTAATTAAATAATTCAACTTTTGAAGAAAGTCAAAAGAGCTTCCAAGGCTCCTGTCATAATTTCTATTTGACACTTCTTTGAATAAATTTTTTTAATTTGGATTTTTCACTTTTTTGACAAAAAAAGTTAAAATTTTTTCTAAGTCCCAACTCAGAAGGGGACTTTGTCACTTTTTTGAAGAAAAAGATGAATTTGTACTTTTTCTTTTTTTCGATGAAAAAAGTTCAATTTGGATTTTTTCACTTTTTGGACAAAAAAAGTTGAAATTTTTTCTAAGTACCAACTCAGAATGGGACTTTATCACTTTTTTTAAGAAAAAGATGAATTTGTACTTTTTCTTTTTTTCGATGAAAAAAGTTCAATTTGGATTTTTTAACTTTTTGGACAAAAAAAGTTGAAATTTTTTCTAAGTCCCAACTCAGAATGGGACTTTATCACTTTTTTGAAGAAAAAGATGAATTTGTATTCTTTCACTTTTTGGATGAAAAAAGTTCAATTTGGGTTTTTTCAGTTTTTGGACGTAAATAGTTGAAATTTTTTCAAAGTCCCCACTCAGAATGAGACTTTGTCACTTTTTTAAAGAAAAAGATGAATTTGTTCTTTTTCTTTTTTTCTATGAAAAAAGTTCAATTTGGATTTTTTCACTTTTTGGACAAAATAAGTTGAAATTTTTCCTAAGTCCCAACTCAGAATGGGACTTTATTACTTTTTTTGAAGAAAAATATGAATTTATACTTTTTCACTTTTTGGATGAAAAAAGTTCAATTTGTACTTTTTCACTTTTTGGACAACAAAAAGTTGACATTTTTTAGAAGTCCCAACTCAGAATGAGACTTTGTAATTTTTTTGAAGAAAAAGATGTGTTTTTTTTTCACTTTTTGGATGAAAAAAGTTCAATTTGGATTTTTTCACTTTTTGGACAAAAAAGTTGATTTTTTTTCTAAATCTCTACTCAGAATGGGGCCTTATCTCTTTTTTGACGAAAAATATGAATTCTTTTTCACTATCTGGATCAAAAAAGTTGATCTTTCCATTCAAAAAGTCAAAATGTCCCATTCTGACATGTAAAGCGGCACACATGTCACCTTAGACAAAAGTTGAAATTTTTTCTAAGTCCCAATTCAGAATGGGACTTTGTCACTTTTTTGAAGAAAAAGATTAATTTGTTCTTGTTAATTTTTTTGATGAAAAAAGTTCAATTTGGATTTTTTCACTTTTTGGACAAAAAAAGTTGAAATTTTTTCTAAGTCCCCACACAGAATGGGACTTTGTCACTTTTGTGAAGAAAAAGCGGATTTTTTTTTTTTCACTTTTTGGATGAAAAAGTTCAATTTGGATTTTTTCACTTTTCGGATGGAAAAAGTTGAAATTGTTTCTAAGTCCCCACTCAGAATGGGACTTTGTCACTTTTTTGAAGAAAAAATGGAATTTGGATTTTTTCACTTTTTGGAGGAAAAAAGTTGAAATTTTTTTTATGTCCCCTATCAGAATGGGACTTTGTCACTTTTTTGAAGAAAAAGATGAATTTATACTTTTTCACTTTTTGGATGAAAAAAGTTCAATTTGTATTTTTTCACTTTTTGGACAAAAAAAGTTGAAATTTTTTAGAAGTCCCAACTTAGAATGAGACTTTGTCATTTATTTGAAGAAAAAGATGTGTTTTTTTCACTTTTTGGATTAAAAAAGTTCAATTTGGATTTTTTCACTTTTTGGACAAAAAAAATGATTTTTTTTCTAAGTCTCTACTCAGAATGGGGCCTTATCTCTTTTTTGATGAAAAATATGAATTTGCACTTTTTCACTATCTGGATCATAAAAATAGATCTTTCCATTCAAAAAGTCAAAATGTCCCATTCTGACATGTGAAGCAGCACACATGTCACCTTAGACAAAAGTTGAATTATTTTCTAATTAAATAATTCAACTTTTGAAGAAAGTCAAAAGAGCTTCCAAGGCTCCTGTCATAATTTCTATTTGACACTTCTTTGAATAATTTTTTTTAATTTGGATTTTTCACTTTTTCGACAAAAAAAGTTGAAATTTTTTCTAAGTCCCAACTCAGAAGGGGACTTTGTCACTTTTTTGAAGAAAAAGATGAATTTGTTCTTTTTAATTTTTTTGATGAAAAAAGTTCAATTTGGATTTTTTCACTTTTTGGACAAAAAAAGGTTGACATTTTTTCTATGTCCCAACTCAGAATGCGACTTTGTCACTTTTTTGAAGAGAAAGATGAATTTGTACTTTTTCACTTTTTGGATGAAAAAAGTTCAATTTGTAATTTTCCACTTTTTGGACAAAAAAAGTTGAAAATGTTTTCAACTCCCAACTCAGAATTGGACTTTCTCACATTTTTGAGAAAAAGATGAATTTGTATTTTTTCACTTTTTGGATGAAAAAGTTCAATTTGGTTTTTTTCACTTTTTGGACGAAAAAAGTTGAAATTTTTTTTATGTCCCCAATCACAATGGGACTTTGTCACATTTTTGAGAAAAAGATGAATTTGTATTTTTTCACTTTTTGGATGAAAAAGTTCAATTTGGGTTTTTTCAGTTTTTGGACGTAAAAAGTTGAAATTATTTCAAAGTCCCAACTCAGAAGGGGACTTTGTCACTTTTTTGAAGAAAAAGATGAATTTGTTCTTTTTAATTTTTTTGATGAAAAAAGTTCCATTTGGATTTTTTCACTTTTTGGACAAAAAAAGTTGAAATTTTTTCTAAGTCCCAACTCAGAATGCGACTTTGTCACTTTTTTGAAGAGAAAGATGAATTTGTACTTTTTCACTTTTTGGATGAAAAAAGTTCAATTTGTAATTTTCCACTTTTTGGACAAAAAAAGTTGAAAATGTTTTCAACTCCCAACTCAGAATTGGACTTTCTCACTTTTTTGAAGAAAAAGATGAATTTATACTTTTTCACTTTTTGGATGAAAAAAGTTCAATTTGTATTTTTTCACTTTTTGGACAAAAAAAGTTGAAATTTTTTAGAAGTCCCAACTTAGAATGAGACTTTGTCATTTTTTTGAAGAAAAAGATGTGTTTTTTTCACTTTTTGGACAACAAAAAGTTTACATTTTTTAGAGGTCCCAACTCAGAATGAGACTTTGTAATTTTTTTGAAGAAAAAGATGTGTTTTTTTTTCACTTTTTGGATTAAAAAAGTTCAATTTGGATTTTTTCACTTTTTGGACAAAAAAGTAGATTTTTTTTCTAAATCTCTACTCAGAATGGGGCCTTATCTCTTTTTTGACGAAAAATATGAATTTGCACTTTTTCACTATTTGGATCAAAAAAGTTGATCTTTCCATTCAAAAAGTCAAAATGTCCCATTCTGACATGTAAAGCGGCACACATGTCACCTTATACAAAAGTTGAAAGTTTTTCTAATTCCCAATTCAGAATGGGAATTTGTCACTTTTTTGAAGAAAAAGATTAATTTGTTCTTGTTAATTTTTTTGATGAAAAAAGTTCAATTTGGATTTTTTCACTTTTTGGACAAAAAAAGTTGAAATTTTTTCTAAGTCCTCACACAGAGTGGGACTTTGTCACTTTTGTGAAGAAAAAGCGGATTTTTTTTTTTTCACTTTTTGGATGAAAAAGTTCAATTTGGATTTTTTCACTTTTCGGATGAAAAAAGTTGAAATTGTTTCTAAGTCCCCACTCAGAATGGGACTTTGTCACTTTTTTGAAGAAAAAATGGAATTTGGATTTTTTCACTTTTTGGACGAAAAAAGTTGAAATTATTTTTATGTCCCCAATCAGAATGGGACTTTGTCACTTTTTTGAAGAAAAAGATGAATTTATACTTTTTCACTTTTTGGATGAAAAAAGTTCAATTTGTATTTTTTGACTTTTTGGAAAAAAAAAGTTGAAATTATTTAGAAGTCCCAACTTAGAATGAGAGTTTGTCATTTTTTTGAAGAAAAAGATGTGTTTTTTTCACTTTTTGGATTAAAAAAGTTCAATTTGGATTTTTTTACTTTTTGGACAAAAAAAAATATTTTTTTTCTAAGTCTCTACTCAGAATGGGGCCTTATCTCTTTTTTGATGAAAAATATGAATTTGCACTTTTTTACTATCTGGATCATAAAAATTGATCTTTCCATTCAAAAAGTCAAAATGTCCCATTCTGACATGTGAAGCAGCACACATGTCACCTTAGACAAAAGTTGAATTATTTTCTAATTAAATAATTCAACTTTTGAAGAAAGTCAAAAGAGCTTCCAAGGCTCCTGTCATAATTTCTATTTGACACTTCTTTGAAGAAATTTTTTTAATTTGGATTTTTCACTTTTTTGACAAAAAAAGTTGAAATTTTTTCTAAGTCCCAACTCAGAAGGGGACTTTGTCACTTTTTTGAAGAAAAAGATGAATTTGTACTTTTTCTTTTTTTCGATGAAAAAAGTTCAATTTGGATTTTTTCACTTTTTGGACAAAAAAAGTTGAAATTTTTTCTAAGTACCAACTCAGAATGGGACTTTATCACTTTTTTTAAGAAAAAGATGAATTTGTACTTTTTCTTTTTTTCGATGAAAAAAGTTCAATTTGGATTTTTTAACTTTTTGGACAAAAAAAGTTGAAATTTTTTCTAAGTCCCAACTCAGAATGGGACTTTATCACTTTTTTGAAGAAAAAGATGAATTTGTATTCTTTCACTTTTTGGATGAAAAAAGTTCAATTTGGGTTTTTTCAGTTTTTGGACGTAAATAGTTGAAATTTTTTCAAAGTCCCCACTCAGAATGAGACTTTGTCACTTTTTTAAAGAAAAAGATGAATTTGTTCTTTTTCTTTTTTTCTATGAAAAAAGTTCAATTTGGATTTTTTCACTTTTTGGACAAAATAAGTTGAAATTTTTCCTAAGTCCCAACTCAGAATGGGACTTTATCACTTTTTTTGAAGAAAAATATGAATTTATACTTTTTCACTTTTTGGATGAAAAAAGTTCAATTTGTACTTTTTCACTTTTTGGACAACAAAAAGTTGACATTTTTTAGAAGTCCCAACTCAGAATGAGACTTTGTAATTTTTTTGAAGAAAAAGATGTGTTTTTTTTTCACTTTTTGGATGAAAAAAGTTCAATTTGGATTTTTTCACTTTTTGGACAAAAAAGTTGATTTTTTTTCTAAATCTCTACTCAGAATGGGGCCTTATCTCTTTTTTGACGAAAAATATGAATTCTTTTTCACTATCTGGATCAAAAAAGTTGATCTTTCCATTCAAAAAGTCAAAATGTCCCATTCTGACATGTAAAGCGGCACACATGTCACCTTAGACAAAAGTTGAAATTTTTTCTAAGTCCCAATTCAGAATGGGACTTTGTCACTTTTTTGAAGAAAAAGATTAATTTGTTCTTGTTAATTTTTTTGATGAAAAAAGTTCAATTTGGATTTTTTCACTTTTTGGACAAAAAAAGTTGAAATTTTTTCTAAGTCCCCACACAGAATGGGACTTTGTCACTTTTGTGAAGAAAAAGCGGATTTTTTTTTTTTCACTTTTTGGATGAAAAAGTTCAATTTGGATTTTTTCACTTTTCGGATGGAAAAAGTTGAAATTGTTTCTAAGTCCCCACTCAGAATGGGACTTTGTCACTTTTTTGAAGAAAAAATGGAATTTGGATTTTTTCACTTTTTGGAGGAAAAAAGTTGAAATTTTTTTTATGTCCCCTATCAGAATGGGACTTTGTCACTTTTTTGAAGAAAAAGATGAATTTATACTTTTTCACTTTTTGGATGAAAAAAGTTCAATTTGTATTTTTTCACTTTTTGGACAAAAAAAGTTGAAATTTTTTAGAAGTCCCAACTTAGAATGAGACTTTGTCATTTATTTGAAGAAAAAGATGTGTTTTTTTCACTTTTTGGATTAAAAAAGTTCAATTTGGATTTTTTCACTTTTTGGACAAAAAAAATTATTTTTTTTCTAAGTCTCTACTCAGAATGGGGCCTTATCTCTTTTTTGATGAAAAATATGAATTTGCACTTTTTCACTATCTGGATCATAAAAATTGATCTTTCCATTCAAAAAGTCAAAATGTCCCATTCTGACATGTGAAGCAGCACACATGTCACCTTAGACAAAAGTTGAATTATTTTCTAATTAAATAATTCAACTTTTGAAGAAAGTCAAAAGAGCTTCCAAGGCTCCTGTCATAATTTCTATTTGACACTTCTTTGAATAATTTTTTTTAATTTGGATTTTTCACTTTTTCGACAAAAAAAGTTGAAATTTTTTCTAAGTCCCAACTCAGAAGGGGACTTTGTCACTTTTTTGAAGAAAAAGATGAATTTTTTCTTTTTAATTTTTTTGATGAAAAAAGTTCAATTTGGATTTTTTCACTTTTTGGACAAAAAAAGGTTGACATTTTTTCTATGTCCCAACTCAGAATGCGACTTTGTCACTTTTTTGAAGAGAAAGATGAATTTGTACTTTTTCACCTTTTGGATGAAAAAAGTTCAATTTGTAATTTTCCACTTTTTGGACAAAAAAAGTTGAAAATGTTTTCAACTCCCAACTCAGAATTGGACTTTCTCACATTTTTGAGAAAAAGATGAATTTGTATTTTTTCACTTTTTGGATGAAAAAGTTCAATTTGGTTTTTTTCACTTTTTGGACGAAAAAAGTTGAAATTTTTTTTATGTCCCCAATCACAATGGGACTTTGTCACATTTTTGAGAAAAAGATGAATTTGTATTTTTTCACTTTTTGGATGAAAAAGTTCAATTTGGGTTTTTTCAGTTTTTGGACGTAAAAAGTTGAAATTATTTCAAAGTCCCAACTCAGAAGGGGACTTTGTCACTTTTTTGAAGAAAAAGATGAATTTGTTCTTTTTAATTTTTTTGATGAAAAAAGTTCCATTTGGATTTTTTCACTTTTTGGACAAAAAAAGTTGAAATTTTTTCTAAGTCCCAACTCAGAATGCGACTTTGTCACTTTTTTGAAGAGAAAGATGAATTTGTACTTTTTCACTTTTTGGATGAAAAAAGTTCAATTTGTAATTTTCCACTTTTTGGACAAAAAAAGTTGAAAATGTTTTCAACTCCCAACTCAGAATTGGACTTTCTCACTTTTTTGAAGAAAAAGATGAATTTATACTTTTTCACTTTTTGGATGAAAAAAGTTCAATTTGTATTTTTTCACTTTTTGGACAAAAAAAGTTGAAATTTTTTAGAAGTCCCAACTTAGAATGAGACTTTGTCATTTTTTTGAAGAAAAAGATGTGTTTTTTTCACTTTTTGGACAACAAAAAGTTTACATTTTTTAGAGGTCCCAACTCAGAATGAGACTTTGTAATTTTTTTGAAGAAAAAGATGTGTTTTTTTTTCACTTTTTGGATTAAAAAAGTTCAATTTGGATTTTTTCACTTTTTGGACAAAAAAGTAGATTTTTTTTCTAAATCTCTACTCAGAATGGGGCCTTATCTCTTTTTTGACGAAAAATATGAATTTGCACTTTTTCACTATTTGGATCAAAAAAGTTGATCTTTCCATTCAAAAAGTCAAAATGTCCCATTCTGACATGTAAAGCGGCACACATGTCACCTTATACAAAAGTTGAAAGTTTTTCTAATTCCCAATTCAGAATGGGAATTTGTCACTTTTTTGAAGAAAAAGATTAATTTGTTCTTGTTAATTTTTTTGATGAAAAAAGTTCAATTTGGATTTTTTCACTTTTTGGACAAAAAAAGTTGAAATTTTTTCTAAGTCCCCACACAGAATGGGACTTTGTCACTTTTGTGAAGAAAAAGCGGATTTTTTTTTTTTCACTTTTTGGATGAAAAAGTTCAATTTGGATTTTTTCACTTTTCTGATGAAAAAAGTTGAAATTGTTTCTAAGTCCCCACTCAGAATGGGACTTTGTCACTTTTTTGAAGAAAAAATGGAATTTGGATTTTTTCACTTTTTGGACGAAAAAAGTTGAAATTATTTTTATGTCCCCAATCAGAATGGGACTTTGTCACTTTTTTGAAGAAAAAGATGAATTTATACTTTTTCACTTTTTGGATGAAAAAAGTTCAATTTGTATTTTTTGACTTTTTGGAAAAAAAAAGTTGAAATTATTTAGAAGTCCCAACTTAGAATGAGAGTTTGTCATTTTTTTGAAGAAAAAGATGTGTTTTTTTCACTTTTTGGATTAAAAAAGTTCAATTTGGATTTTTTTACTTTTTGGACAAAAAAAAATATTTTTTTTCTAAGTCTCTACTCAGAATGGGGCCTTATCTCTTTTTTGATGAAAAATATGAATTTGCACTTTTTCACTATCTGGATCATAAAAATTGATCTTTCCATTCAAAAAGTCAAAATGTCCCATTCTGACATGTGAAGCAGCACACATGTCACCTTAGACAAAAGTTGAATTATTTTCTAATTAAATAATTCAACTTTTGAAGAAAGTCAAAAGAGCTTCCAAGGCTCCTGTCATAATTTCTATTTGACACTTCTTTGAATAAATTTTATTTAATTTGGATTTTTCACTTTTTTGACAAAAAAAGTTGAAATTTTTTCTAAGTCCCAACTCAGAAGGGGACTTTGTCACTTTTTTGAAGAAAAAGATGAATTTGTACTTTTTCTTTTTTTCGATGAAAAAAGTTCAATTTGGATTTTTTCACTTTTTGGACAAAAAAAGTTGAAATTTTTTCTAAGTACCAACTCAGAATGGGACTTTATCACTTTTTTGAAGAAAAAGATGAATTTGTATTCTTTCACTTTTTGGATGAAAAAAGTTCAATTTGGGTTTTTTCAGTTTTTGGACGTAAATAGTTGAAATTTTTTCAAAGTCCCCACTCAGAATGAGACTTTGTCACTTTTTTAAAGAAAAAGATGAATTTGTTCTTTTTCTTTTTTTCTATGAAAAAAGTTCAATTTGGATTTTTTCACTTTTTGGACAAAATAAGTTGAAATTTTTCCTAAGTCCCAACTCAGAATGGGACTTTATCACTTTTTTTGAAGAAAAATATGAATTTATACTTTTTCACTTTTTGGATGAAAAAAGTTCAATTTGTACTTTTTCACTTTTTGGACAACAAAAAGTTGACATTTTTTAGAAGTCCCAACTCAGAATGAGACTTTGTAATTTTTTTGAAGAAAAAGATGTGTTTTTTTTTCACTTTTTGGATGAAAAAAGTTCAATTTGGATTTTTTCACTTTTTGGACAAAAAAGTTGATTTTTTTTCTAAATCTCTACTCAGAATGGGGCCTTATCTCTTTTTTGACGAAAAATATGAATTCTTTTTCACTATCTGGATCAAAAAAGTTGATCTTTCCATTCAAAAAGTCAAAATGTCCCATTCTGACATGTAAAGCGGCACACATGTCACCTTAGACAAAAGTTGAAATTTTTTCTAAGTCCCAATTCAGAATGGGACTTTGTCACTTTTTTGAAGAAAAAGATTAATTTGTTCTTGTTAATTTTTTTGATGAAAAAAGTTCAATTTGGATTTTTTCACTTTTTGGACAAAAAAAGTTGAAATTTTTTCTAAGTCCCCACACAGAATGGGACTTTGTCACTTTTGTGAAGAAAAAGCGGATTTTTTTTTTTTCACTTTTTGGATGAAAAAGTTCAATTTGGATTTTTTCACTTTTCGGATGGAAAAAGTTGAAATTGTTTCTAAGTCCCCACTCAGAATGGGACTTTGTCACTTTTTTGAAGAAAAAATGGAATTTGGATTTTTTCACTTTTTGGAGGAAAAAAGTTGAAATTTTTTTTATGTCCCCTATCAGAATGGGACTTTGTCACTTTTTTGAAGAAAAAGATGAATTTATACTTTTTCACTTTTTGGATGAAAAAAGTTCAATTTGTATTTTTTCACTTTTTGGACAAAAAAAGTTGAAATTTTTTAGAAGTCCCAACTTAGAATGAGACTTTGTCATTTATTTGAAGAAAAAGATGTGTTTTTTTCACTTTTTGGATTAAAAAAGTTCAATTTGGATTTTTTCACTTTTTGGACAAAAAAAATGATTTTTTTTCTAAGTCTCTACTCAGAATGGGGCCTTATCTCTTTTTTGATGAAAAATATGAATTTGCACTTTTTCACTATCTGGATCATAAAAATTGATCTTTCCATTCAAAAAGTCAAAATGTCCCATTCTGACATGTGAAGCAGCACACATGTCACCTTAGACAAAAGTTGAATTATTTTCTAATTAAATAATTCAACTTTTGAAGAAAGTCAAAAGAGCTTCCAAGGCTCCTGTCATAATTTCTATTTGACACTTCTTTGAATAAATTTTTTTAATTTGGATTTTTCACTTTTTCGACAAAAAAAGTTGAAATTTTTTCTAAGTCCCAACTCAGAAGGGGACTTTGTCACTTTTTTGAAGAAAAAGATGAATTTGTTCTTTTTAATTTTTTTGATGAAAAAAGTTCAATTTGGATTTTTTCACTTTTTGGACAAAAAAAGGTTGACATTTTTTCTATGTCCCAACTCAGAATGCGACTTTGTCACTTTTTTGAAGAGAAAGATGAATTTGTACTTTTTCACTTTTTGGATGAAAAAAGTTCAATTTGTAATTTTCCACTTTTTGGACAAAAAAAGTTGAAAATGTTTTCAACTCCCAACTCAGAATTGGACTTTCTCACATTTTTGAGAAAAAGATGAATTTGTATTTTTTCACTTTTTGGATGAAAAAGTTCAATTTGGTTTTTTTCACTTTTTGGACGAAAAAAGTTGACATTTTTTTTATGTCCCCAATCACAATGGGACTTTGTCACATTTTTGAGAAAAAGATGAATTTGTATTTTTTCACTTTTTGGATGAAAAAGTTCAATTTGGGTTTTTTCAGTTTTTGGACGTAAAAAATTGAAATTATTTCAAAGTCCCAACTCAGAAGGGGACTTTGTCACTTTTTTGAAGAAAAATATGAATTTGTTCTTTTTAATTTTTTTGATGAAAAAAGTTCCATTTGGATTTTTTCACTTTTTGGACAAAAAAAGTTGAAATTTTTTCTAAGTCCCAACTCAGAATGCGACTTTGTCACTTTTTTGAAGAGAAAGATGAATTTGTACTTTTTCACTTTTTGGATGAAAAAAGTTCAATTTGTAATTTTCCACTTTTTGGACAAAAAAAGTTGAAAATGTTTTCAACTCCCAACTCAGAATTGGACTTTCTCACTTTTTTGAAGAAAAAGATGAATTTATACTTTTTCACTTTTTGGATGAAAAAAGTTCAATTTGTATTTTTTCACTTTTTGGACAAAAAAAGTTGAAATTTTTTAGAAGTCCCAACTTAGAATGAGACTTTGTCATTTTTTTGAAGAAAAAGATGTGTTTTTTTCACTTTTTGGACAACAAAAAGTTTACATTTTTTAGAGGTCCCAACTCAGAATGAGACTTTGTAATTTTTTTGAAGAAAAAGATGTGTTTTTTTTTCACTTTTTGGATTAAAAAAGTTCAATTTGGATTTTTTCACTTTTTGGACAAAAAAGTAGATTTTTTTTCTAAATCTCTACTCAGAATGGGGCCTTATCTCTTTTTTGACGAAAAATATGAATTTGCACTTTTTCACTATTTGGATCAAAAAAGTTGATCTTTCCATTCAAAAAGTCAAAATGTCCCATTCTGACATGTAAAGCGGCACACATGTCACCTTATACAAAAGTTGAAAGTTTTTCTAATTCCCAATTCAGAATGGGAATTTGTCACTTTTTTGAAGAAAAAGATTAATTTGTTCTTGTTAATTTTTTTGATGAAAAAAGTTCAATTTGGATTTTTTCACTTTTTGGACAAAAAAAGTTGAAATTTTTTCTAAGTCCCCACACAGAATGGGACTTTGTCACTTTTGTGAAGAAAAAGCGGATTTTTTTTTTTCACTTTTTGGATGAAAAAGTTCAATTTGGATTTTTTCACTTTTCGGATGAAAAAAGTTGAAATTGTTTCTAAGTCCCCACTCAGAATGACATGGTCACTTTTTTGAAGAAAAAATGGAATTTGGATTTTTTCACTTTTTGGACGAAAAAAGTTGAAATTATTTTTATGTCCCCAATCAGAATGGGACTTTGTCACTTTTTTGAAGAAAAAGATGAATTTATACTTTTTCACTTTTTGGATGAAAAAAGTTCAATTTGTATTTTTTGACTTTTTGGAAAAAAAAAGTTGAAATTATTTAGAAGTCCCAACTTAGAATGAGAGTTTGTCATTTTTTTGAAGAAAAAGATGTGTTTTTTTCACTTTTTGGATTAAAAAAGTTCAATTTGGATTTTTTCACTTTTTGGACAAAAAAAATGATTTTTTTTCTAAGTCTCTACTCAGAATGGGGCCTTATCTCTTTTTTGATGAAAAATATGAATTTGCACTTTTTCACTATCTGGATCATAAAAATTGATCTTTCCATTCAAAAAGTCAAAATGTCCCATTCTGACATGTGAAGCAGCACACATGTCACCTTAGACAAAAGTTGAATTATTTTCTAATTAAATAATTCAACTTTTGAAGAAAGTCAAAAGAGCTTCCAAGGCTCCTGTCATAATTTCTATTTGACACTTCTTTGAATACATTTTTTTAATTTGGATTTTTCACTTTTTGGACAAAAAAAGTTGAAATTTTTTCTAAGTCCCAACTCAGAAGGGGACTTTGTCACTTTTTTGAAGAAAAAGATGAATTTGTACTTTTTCACTTTTTGGATGAAAAAAGTTCAATTTGTAATTTTCCACTTTTTGGACAAAAAAAGTTGAAAATGTTTTCAACTCCCAACTCAGAATTGGACTTTCTCACATTTTTGAGAAAAAGATGAATTTGTATTTTTTCACTTTTTGGATGAAAATGTTAAATTTGGGTTTTTTCAGTTTTTGGACGTAAAAAGTTGAAATTATTTCAAAGTCCCAACTCAGAAGGGGACTTTGTCACTTTTTTGAAGAAAAAGATGAATTTGTTCTTTTTAATTTTTTTGATGAAAAAAGTTCAATTTGGATTTTTTCACTTTTTGGACAAAAAAAGTTGACATTTTTTCTAAGTCCCAACTCAGAATGCGACTTTGTCACTTTTTTGAAGAGAAAGATGAATTTGTACTTTTTCACTTTTTGGATGAAAAAAGTTCAATTTGTAATTTTCCACTTTTTGGACAAAAAAAGTTGAAAATGTTTTCAACTCCCAACTCAGAATTGGACTTTCTCACATTTTTGAGAAAAAGATGAATTTATATTTTTTCACTTTTTGGATGAAAAAGTTAAATTTGGGTTTTTTCAGTTTTTGGACGTAAAAAGTTGAAATTATTTCAAAGTCCCAACTCAGAAGGGGACTTTGTCACTTTTTTGAAGAAAAAGATGAATTTGTACTTTTTCTTTTTTTCAATGAAAAAAGTTCAATTTGGATTTTTTCACTTTTTGGACAAAAAAAGTTGAAATTTTTCCTAAGTCCCAACTCAGAATGGGACTTTATCACTTTTTTTGAAGAAAAATATGAATTTATACTTTTTCACTTTTTGGATGAAAAAAGTTCAATTTGTACTTTTTCACTTTTTGGACAACAAAAAGTTGACATTTTTTAGAAGTCCCAACTCAGAATGAGACTTTGTAATTTTTTTGTAGAAAAAGATGTGTTTTTTTTTCACTTTTTGGATTAAAAAAGTTCAATTTGGATTTTTTCACTTTTTGGACAAAAAAGTTGATTTTTTTTCTAAATCTCTACTCAGAATGGGGCCTTATCTCTTTTTTGACGAAAAATATGAATTTGCACTTTTTCACTATCTGGATCAAAAAAGTTGATCTTTCCATTCAAAAAGTCAAAATGTCCCATTCTGACATGTAAAGCGGCACACATGTCACCTTAGACAAAAGTTGAAATTTTTTCTAAGTCCCAATTCAGAATGGGACTTTGTCACTTTTTTGAAGAAAAAGATTAATTTGTTCTTGTTAATTTTTTTGATGAAAAAAGTTCAATTTGGATTTTTTCACTTTTTGGACAAAAAAAGTAGAAATTTTTTCTAAGTCCCCACACAGAATGGGACTTTGTCACTTTTGTGAAGAAAAAGCGGATTTTTTTTTTTCACTTTTTGGATGAAAAAGTTCAATTTGGATTTTTTCACTTTTCGGATGGAAAAAGTTGAAAATGTTTCTAAGTCCCCACTCAGAATGGGACTTTGTCACTTTTTTGAAGAAAAAATGGAATTTGGATTTTTTCACTTTTTGGATGAAAAAAGTTGAAATTTTTTTTATGTCCCCTATCAGAATGGGACTTTGTCACTTTTTTGAAGAAAAAGATGAATTTAAACTTTTTCACTTTTTGGATGAAAAAAGTTCAATTTGTATTTTTTCACTTTTTGGACAAAAAAAGTTGAAATTTTTTAGAAGTCCCAACTCAGAATGAAACTTTGTCATTTTTTTGAAGAAAAAGATGTGTTTTTTTCACTTTTTGGATTAAAAAATTTCAATTTGGATTTTTTCACTTTTTGGACAAAAAAAATGATTTTTTTTCTAAGTCTCTACTCAGAATGGGGCCTTATCTCTTTTTTGATGAAAAATATGAATTTGCACTTTTTCACTGTCTGGATCATAAAAATTGATCTTTCCATTCAAAAAGTCAAAATGTCCCATTCTGACATGTGAAGCAGCACACATGTCACCTTAGACAAAAGTTGAATTATTTTCTAATTAAATAATTCAACTTTTGAAGAAAGTCAAAAGAGCTTCCAAGGCTCCTGTCATAATTTCTATTTGACACTTCTTTGAATACATTTTTTTAATTTGGATTTTTCACTTTTTCGACAAAAAAAGTTGAAATTTTTTCAAAGTCCCCACTCAGAAGGGGAGTTTGTCACTTTTTTGAAGAAAAAGATGAATTTGTTCTTTTTAATTTTTTTGATGAAAAAAGTTCCATTTGGATTTTTTCACTTTTTGGACAAAAAAAGTTGAAATTTTTTCTAAGTCCCAACTCAGAATGGGACTTTATCACTTTTTTGAAGAAAAAGATGAATTTGTATTCTTTCACTTTTTGGATGAAAAAAGTTCAATTTGGGTTTTTTCAGTTTTTGGACGTAAAAAGTTGAAATTTTTTCAAAGTCCCCACTCAGAATGAGACTTTGTCACTTTTTTAAAGAAAAAGATGAATTTGTTCTTTTTCTTTTTTTCGATGAAAAAAGTTCAATTTGGATTTTTTCTCTTTTTGGACTAAAAAAGTTGAAATTTTTCCTAAGTCCCAACTCAGAATGGGACTTTATCACTTTTTTTGAAGAAAAAGATGAATTTATACTTTTTCACTTTTTGGATGAAAAAAGTTCAATTTGTACTTTTTCACTTTTTGGACAACAAAAAGTTTACATTTTTTAGAAGTCCCAACTCAGAATGAGACTTTGTAATTTTTTTGAAGAAAAAGATGTGTTTTTTTTCCACTTTTTGGATTAAAAAAGTTCAATTTGGATTTTTTCACTTTTTGGACAAAAAAGTTGATTTTTTTTCTAAATCTCTACTCAGAATGGGGCCTTATCTCTTTTTTGACGAAAAATATGAATTTGCACTTTTTCACTATCTGGATCAAAAAAGTTGATCTTTCCATTCAAAAAGTCAAAATGTCCCATTCTGACATGTAAAGCGGCACACGTCACCTTAGACAAAAGTTGAAATTTTTTCTAAGTCCCAATTCAGAATGGGACTTTGTCACTTTTTTGAAGAAAAAGATTAATTTGTTCTTGTTAATTTTTTTGATGAAAAAAGTTCAATTTGGATTTTTTCACTTTTTGGACAAAAAAAGTTGAAATTTTTTCTAAGTCCCCACACAGAATGGGACTTTGTCACTTTTGTGAAGAAAAAGCGGATTTTTTTTTTCACTTTTTGGATGAAAAAGTTCAATTTGGATTTTTTCACTTTTCGGATGGAAAAAGTTGAAATTGTTTCTAAGTCCCCACTCAGAATGGGACTTTGTCACTTTTTTGAAGAAAAAATGGAATTTGGATTTTTTCACTTTTTGGAGGAAAAAAGTTGAAATTTTTTTTATGTCCCCTATCAGAATGGGACTTTGTCACTTTTTTGAAGAAAAAGATGAATTTATACTTTTTCACTTTTTGGATGAAAAAAGTTAAATTTGTATTTTTTCACTTTTTGGACAAAAAAAGTTGAAATTTTTTAGAAGTCCCAACTTAGAATGAGACTTTGTCATTTATTTGAAGAAAAAGATGTGTTTTTTTCACTTTTTGGATTAAAAAAGTTCAATTTGGATTTTTTCACTTTTTGGACAAAAAAAATGATTTTTTTTCTAAGTCTCTACTCAGAATGGGGCCTTATCTCTTTTTTGATGAAAAATATGAATTTGCACTTTTTCACTATCTGGATCATAAAAATTGATCTTTCCATTCAAAAAGTCAAAATGTCCCATTCTGACATGTGAAGCAGCACACATGTCACCTTAGACAAAAGTTGAATTATTTTCTAATTAAATAATTCAACTTTTGAAGAAAGTCAAAAGAGCTTCCAAGGCTCCTGTCATAATTTCTATTTGACACTTCTTTGAATAAATTTTTTTAATTTGGATTTTTCACTTTTTCGACAAAAAAAGTTGAAATTTTTTCTAAGTCCCAACTCAGAAGGGGACTTTGTCACTTTTTTGAAGAAAAAGATGAATTTGTTCTTTTTAATTTTTTTGATGAAAAAAGTTCAATTTGGATTTTTTCACTTTTTGGACAAAAAAAGGTTGACATTTTTTCTATGTCCCAACTCAGAATGCGACTTTGTCACTTTTTTGAAGAGAAAGATGAATTTGTACTTTTTCACTTTTTGGATGAAAAAAGTTCAATTTGTAATTTTCCACTTTTTGGACAAAAAAAGTTGAAAATGTTTTCAACTCCCAACTCAGAATTGGACTTTCTCACATTTTTGAGAAAAAGATGAATTTGTATTTTTTCACTTTTTGGATGAAAAAGTTCAATTTGGTTTTTTTCACTTTTTGGACGAAAAAAGTTGAAATTTTTTTTATGTCCCCAATCACAATGGGACTTTGTCACATTTTTGAGAAAAAGATGAATTTGTATTTTTTCACTTTTTGGATGAAAAAGTTCAATTTGGGTTTTTTCAGTTTTTGGACGTAAAAAGTTGAAATTATTTCAAAGTCCCAACTCAGAAGGGGACTTTGTCACTTTTTTGAAGAAAAAGATGAATTTGTTCTTTTTAATTTTTTTGATGAAAAAAGTTCCATTTGGATTTTTTCACTTTTTGGACAAAAAAAGTTGAAATTTTTTCTAAGTCCCAACTCAGAATGCGACTTTGTCACTTTTTTGAAGAGAAAGATGAATTTGTACTTTTTCACTTTTTGGATGAAAAAAGTTCAATTTGTAATTTTCCACTTTTTGGACAAAAAAAGTTGAAAATGTTTTCAACTCCCAACTCAGAATTGGACTTTCTCACTTTTTTGAAGAAAAAGATGAATTTATACTTTTTCACTTTTTGGATGAAAAAAGTTCAATTTGTATTTTTTCACTTTTTGGACAAAAAAAGTTGAAATTTTTTAGAAGTCCCAACTTAGAATGAGACTTTGTCATTTTTTTGAAGAAAAAGATGTGTTTTTTTCACTTTTTGGACAACAAAAAGTTTACATTTTTTAGAGGTCCCAACTCAGAATGAGACTTTGTAATTTTTTTGAAGAAAAAGATGTGTTTTTTTTTCACTTTTTGGATTAAAAAAGTTCAATTTGGATTTTTTCACTTTTTGGACAAAAAAGTAGATTTTTTTTCTAAATCTCTACTCAGAATGGGGCCTTATCTCTTTTTTGACGAAAAATATGAATTTGCACTTTTTCACTATTTGGATCAAAAAAGTTGATCTTTCCATTCAAAAAGTCAAAATGTCCCATTCTGACATGTAAAGCGGCACACATGTCACCTTATACAAAAGTTGAAAGTTTTTCTAATTCCCAATTCAGAATGGGAATTTGTCACTTTTTTGAAGAAAAAGATTAATTTGTTCTTGTTAATTTTTTTGATGAAAAAAGTTCAATTTGGATTTTTTCACTTTTTGGACAAAAAAAGTTGAAATTTTTTCTAAGTCCCCACACAGAATGGGACTTTGTCACTTTTGTGAAGAAAAAGCGGATTTTTTTTTTTCACTTTTTGGATGAAAAAGTTCAATTTGGATTTTTTCACTTTTCGGATGAAAAAAGTTGAAATTGTTTCTAAGTCCCCACTCAGAATGGGACTTTGTCACTTTTTTGAAGAAAAAATGGAATTTGGATTTTTTCACTTTTTGGACGAAAAAAGTTGAAATTATTTTTATGTCCCCAATCAGAATGGGACTTTGTCACTTTTTTGAAGAAAAAGATGAATTTATACTTTTTCACTTTTTGGATGAAAAAAGTTCAATTTGTATTTTTTGACTTTTTGGAAAAAAAAAGTTGAAATTATTTAGAAGTCCCAACTTAGAATGAGAGTTTGTCATTTTTTTGAAGAAAAAGATGTGTTTTTTTCACTTTTTGGATTAAAAAAGTTCAATTTGGATTTTTTCACTTTTTGGACAAAAAAAATGATTTTTTTTCTAAGTCTCTACTCAGAATGGGGCCTTATCTCTTTTTTGATGAAAAATATGAATTTGCACTTTTTCACTATCTGGATCATAAAAATTGATCTTTCCATTCAAAAAGTCAAAATGTCCCATTCTGACATGTGAAGCAGCACACATGTCACCTTAGACAAAAGTTGAATTATTTTCTAATTAAATAATTCAACTTTTGAAGAAAGTCAAAAGAGCTTCCAAGGCTCCTGTCATGATTTCTATTTGACACTTCTTTGAATAAATTTTTTTAATTTGGATTTTTCACTTTTTCGACAAAAAAAGTTGAAATTTTTTCTAAGTCCCAACTCAGAAGGGGACTTTGTCACTTTTTTGAAGAAAAAGATGAATTTGTTCTTTTTAATTTTTTTGATGAAAAAAGTTCAATTTGGATTTTTTCACTTTTTGGACAAAAAAAGGTTGACATTTTTTCTATGTCCCAACTCAGAATGCGACTTTGTCACTTTTTTGAAGAGAAAGATGAATTTGTACTTTTTCACTTTTTGGATGAAAAAAGTTCAATTTGTAATTTTCCACTTTTTGGACAAAAAAAGTTGAAAATGTTTTCAACTCCCAACTCAGAATTGGACTTTCTCACATTTTTGAGAAAAAGATGAATTTGTATTTTTTCACTTTTTGGATGAAAAAGTTCAATTTGATTTTTTTCACTTTTTGGACGAAAAAAGTTGAAATTTTTTTTATGTCCCCAATCACAATGGGACTTTGTCACATTTTTGAGAAAAAGATAAATTTGTATTTTTTCACTTTTTGGATGAAAAAGTTCAATTTGGGTTTTTTCAGTTTTTGGACGTAAAAAGTTGAAATTATTTCAAAGTCCCAACTCAGAAGGGGACTTTGTCACTTTTTTGAAGAAAAAGATGAATTTGTTCTTTTTAATTTTTTTGATGAAAAAAGTTCCATTTGGATTTTTTCACTTTTTGGACAAAAAAAGTTGAAATTTTTTCTAAGTCCCAACTCAGAATGCGACTTTGTCACTTTTTTGAAGAGAAAGATGAATTTGTACTTTTTCACTTTTTGGATGAAAAAAGTTCAATTTGTAATTTTCCACTTTTTGGACAAAAAAAGTTGAAAATGTTTTCAACTCCCAACTCAGAATTGGACTTTCTCACTTTTTTGAAGAAAAAGATGAATTTATACTTTTTCACTTTTTGGATGAAAAAAGTTCAATTTGTAGTTTTTCACTTTTTGGACAAAAAAAGTTGAAATTTTTTAGAAGTCCCAACTTAGAATGAGACTTTGTCATTTTTTTGAAGAAAAAGATGTGTTTTTTTCACTTTTTGGACAACAAAAAGTTTACATTTTTTAGAGGTCCCAACTCAGAATGAGACTTTGTAATTTTTTTGAAGAAAAAGATGTGTTTTTTTTTCACTTTTTGGATTAAAAAAGTTCAATTTGGATTTTTTCACTTTTTGGACCAAAAAGTAGATTTTTTTTCTAAATCTCTACTCAGAATGGGGCCTTATCTCTTTTTTGACGAAAAATATGAATTTGCACTTTATCACTATTTGGATCAAAAAAGTTGATCTTTCCATTCAAAAAGTCAAAATGTCCCATTCTGACATGTAAAGCGGCACACATGTCACCTTATACAAAAGTTGAAAGTTTTTCTAATTCCCAATTCAGAATGGGAATTTGTCACTTTTTTGAAGAAAAAGATTAATTTGTTCTTGTTAATTTTTTTGATGAAAAAAGTTCAATTTGGATTTTTTCACTTTTTGGACAAAAAAAGTTGAAATTTTTTCTAAGTCCCCACACAGAATGGGACTTTGTCACTTTTGTGAAGAAAAAGCGGATTTTTTTTTTTCACTTTTTGGATGAAAAAGTTCAATTTGGATTTTTTCACTTTTCGGATGAAAAAAGTTGAAATTGTTTCTAAGTCCCCACTCAGAATGGGACTTTGTCACTTTTTTGAAGAAAAAATGGAATTTGGATTTTTTCACTTTTTGGACGAAAAAAGTTGAAATTATTTTTATGTCCCCAATCAGAATGGGACTTTGTCACTTTTTTGAAGAAAAAGATGAATTTATACTTTTTCACTTTTTGGATGAAAAAAGTTCAATTTGTATTTTTTGACTTTTTGGAAAAAAAAAGTTGAAATTATTTAGAAGTCCCAACTTAGAATGAGAGTTTGTCATTTTTTTGAAGAAAAAGATGTGTTTTTTTCACTTTTTGGATTAAAAAAGTTCAATTTGGATTTTTTCACTTTTTGGACAAAAAAAATGATTTTTTTTCTAAGTCTCTACTCAGAATGGGGCCTTATCTCTTTTTTGATGAAAAATATGAATTTGCACTTTTTCACTATCTGGATCATAAAAATTGATCTTTCCATTCAAAAAGTCAAAATGTCCCATTCTGACATGTGAAGCAGCACACATGTCACCTTAGACAAAAGTTGAATTATTTTCTAATTAAATAATTCAACTTTTGAAGAAAGTCAAAAGAGCTTCCAAGGCTCCTGTCATAATTTCTATTTGACACTTCTTTGAATAAATTTTTTTAATTTGGATTTTTCACTTTTTTGACAAAAAAAGTTGAAATTTTTTCTAAGTCCCAACTCAGAAGGGGACTTTGTCACTTTTTTGAAGAAAAAGATGAATTTGTACTTTTTCTTTTTTTCGATGAAAAAAGTTAAATTTGGATTTTTTCACTTTTTGGACAAAAAAAGTTGACATTTTTTCTAAGTACCAACTCAGAATGGGACTTTATCACTTTTTTTAAGAAAAAGATGAATTTGTACTTTTTCTTTTTTTCGATGAAAAAAGTTCAATTTGGATTTTTTAACTTTTTGGACAAAAAAAGTTGAAATTTTTTCTAAGTCCCAACTCAGAATGGGACTTTATCACTTTTTTGAAGAAAAAGATGAATTTGTATTCTTTCACTTTTTGGATGAAAAAAGTTCAATTTGGGTTTTTTCAGTTTTTGGACGTAAATAGTTGAAATTTTTTCAAAGTCCCCACTCAGAATGAGACTTTGTCACTTTTTTAAAGAAAAAGATGAATTTGTTCTTTTTCTTTTTTTCTATGAAAAAAGTTCAATTTGGATTTTTTCACTTTTTGGACAAAATAAGTTGAAATTTTTCCTAAGTCCCAACTCAGAATGGGACTTTATCACTTTTTTTGAAGAAAAATATGAATTTATACTTTTTCACTTTTTGGATGAAAAAAGTTCAATTTGTACTTTTTCACTTTTTGGACAACAAAAAGTTGACATTTTTTAGAAGTCCCAACTCAGAATGAGACTTTGTAATTTTTTTGAAGAAAAAGATGTGTTTTTTTTTCACTTTTTGGATGAAAAAAGTTCAATTTGGATTTTTTCACTTTTTGGACAAAAAAGTTGATTTTTTTTCTAAATCTCTACTCAGAATGGGGCCTTATCTCTTTTTTGACGAAAAATATGAATTCTTTTTCACTATCTGGATCAAAAAAGTTGATCTTTCCATTCAAAAAGTCAAAATGTCCCATTCTGACATGTAAAGCGGCACACATGTCACCTTAGACAAAAGTTGAAATTTTTTCTAAGTCCCAATTCAGAATGGGACTTTGTCACTTTTTTGAAGAAAAAGATTAATTTGTTCTTGTTAATTTTTTTGATGAAAAAAGTTCAATTTGGATTTTTTCACTTTTTGGACAAAAAAAGTTGAAATTTTTTCTAAGTCCCCACACAGAATGGGACTTTGTCACTTTTGTGAAGAAAAAGCGGATTTTTTTTTTTCACTTTTTGGATGAAAAAGTTCAATTTGGATTTTTTCACTTTTCGGATGGAAAAAGTTGAAATTGTTTCTAAGTCCCCACTCAGAATGGGACTTTGTCACTTTTTTGAAGAAAAAATGGAATTTGGATTTTTTCACTTTTTGGAGGAAAAAAGTTGAAATTTTTTTTATGTCCCCTATCAGAATGGGACTTTGTCACTTTTTTGAAGAAAAAGATGAATTTATACTTTTTCACTTTTTGGATGAAAAAAGTTCAATTTGTATTTTTTCACTTTTTGGACAAAAAAAGTTGAAATTTTTTAGAAGTCCCAACTTAGAATGAGACTTTGTCATTTATTTGAAGAAAAAGATGTGTTTTTTTCACTTTTTGGATTAAAAAAGTTCAATTTGGATTTTTTCACTTTTTGGACAAAAAAAATGATTTTTTTTCTAAGTCTCTACTCAGAATGGGGCCTTATCTCTTTTTTGATGAAAAATTTGCACTTTTTCACTATCTGGATCATAAAAATTGATCTTTCCATTCAAAAAGTCAAAATGTCCCATTCTGACATGTGAAGCAGCACACATGTCACCTTAGACAAAAGTTGAATTATTTTCTAATTAAATAATTCAACTTTTGAAGAAAGTCAAAAGAGCTTCCAAGGCTCCTGTCATAATTTCTATTTGACACTTCTTTGAATAAATTTTTTTAATTTGGATTTTTCACTTTTTCGACAAAAAAAGTTGAAATTTTTTCTAAGTCCCAACTCAGAAGGGGACTTTGTCACTTTTTTGAAGAAAAAGATGAATTTGTTCTTTTTAATTTTTTTGATGAAAAAAGTTCAATTTGGATTTTTTCACTTTTTGGACAAAAAAAGGTTGACATTTTTTCTATGTCCCAACTCAGAATGCGACTTTGTCACTTTTTTGAAGAGAAAGATGAATTTGTACTTTTTCACTTTTTGGATGAAAAAAGTTCAATTTGTAATTTTCCACTTTTTGGACAAAAAAAGTTGAAAATGTTTTCAACTCCCAACTCAGAATTGGACTTTCTCACATTTTTGAGAAAAAGATGAATTTGTATTTTTTCACTTTTTGGATGAAAAAGTTCAATTTGGTTTTTTTCACTTTTTGGACGAAAAAAGTTGAAATTTTTTTTATGTCCCCAATCACAATGGGACTTTGTCACATTTTTGAGAAAAAGATGAATTTGTATTTTTTCACTTTTTGGATGAAAAAGTTCAATTTGGGTTTTTTCAGTTTTTGGACGTAAAAAGTTGAAATTATTTCAAAGTCCCAACTCAGAAGGGGACTTTGTCACTTTTTTGAAGAAAAAGATGAATTTGTTCTTTTTAATTTTTTTGATGAAAAAAGTTCCATTTGGATTTTTTCACTTTTTGGACAAAAAAAGTTGAAATTTTTTCTAAGTCCCAACTCAGAATGCGACTTTGTCACTTTTTTGAAGAGAAAGATGAATTTGTACTTTTTCACTTTTTGGATGAAAAAAGTTCAATTTGTAATTTTCCACTTTTTGGACAAAAAAAGTTGAAAATGTTTTCAACTCCCAACTCAGAATTGGACTTTCTCACTTTTTTGAAGAAAAAGATGAATTTATACTTTTTCACTTTTTGGATGAAAAAAGTTCAATTTGTAGTTTTTCACTTTTTGGACAAAAAAAGTTGAAATTTTTTAGAAGTCCCAACTTAGAATGAGACTTTGTCATTTTTTTGAAGAAAAAGATGTGTTTTTTTCACTTTTTGGACAACAAAAAGTTTACATTTTTTAGAGGTCCCAACTCAGAATGAGACTTTGTAATTTTTTTGAAGAAAAAGATGTGTTTTTTTTTCACTTTTTGGATTAAAAAAGTTCAATTTGGATTTTTTCACTTTTTGGACAAAAAAGTAGATTTTTTTTCTAAATCTCTACTCAGAATGGGGCCTTATCTCTTTTTTGACGAAAAATATGAATTTGCACTTTTTCACTATTTGGATCAAAAAAGTTGATCTTTCCATTCAAAAAGTCAAAATGTCCCATTCTGACATGTAAAGCGGCACACATGTCACCTTATACAAAAGTTGAAAGTTTTTCTAATTCCCAATTCAGAATGGGAATTTGTCACTTTTTTGAAGAAAAAGATTAATTTGTTCTTGTTAATTTTTTTGATGAAAAAAGTTCAATTTGGATTTTTTCACTTTTTGGACAAAAAAAGTTGAAATTTTTTCTAAGTCCCCACACAGAATGGGACTTTGTCACTTTTGTGAAGAAAAAGCGGATTTTTTTTTTTCACTTTTTGGATGAAAAAGTTCAATTTGGATTTTTTCACTTTTCGGATGAAAAAAGTTGAAATTGTTTCTAAGTCCCCACTCAGAATGGGACTTTGTCACTTTTTTGAAGAAAAAATGGAATTTGGATTTTTTCACTTTTTGGACGAAAAAAGTTGAAATTATTTTTATGTCCCCAATCAGAATGGGACTTTGTCACTTTTTTGAAGAAAAAGATGAATTTATACTTTTTCACTTTTTGGATGAAAAAAGTTCAATTTGTATTTTTTGACTTTTTGGAAAAAAAAAGTTGAAATTATTTAGAAGTCCCAACTTAGAATGAGAGTTTGTCATTTTTTTGAAGAAAAAGATGTGTTTTTTTCACTTTTTGGATTAAAAAAGTTCAATTTGGATTTTTTCACTTTTTGGACAAAAAAAATGATTTTTTTTCTAAGTCTCTACTCAGAATGGGGCCTTATCTCTTTTTTGATGAAAAATATGAATTTGCACTTTTTCACTATCTGGATCATAAAAATTGATCTTTCCATTCAAAAAGTCAAAATGTCCCATTCTGACATGTGAAGCAGCACACATGTCACCTTAGACAAAAGTTGAATTATTTTCTAATTAAATAATTCAACTTTTGAAGAAAGTCAAAAGAGCTTCCAAGGCTCCTGTCATAATTTCTATTTGACACTTCTTTGAATACATTTTTTTAATTTGGATTTTTCACTTTTTGGACAAAAAAAGTTGAAATTTTTTCTAAGTCCCAACTCAGAAGGGGACTTTGTCACTTTTTTGAAGAAAAAGATGAATTTGTACTTTTTCACTTTTTGGATGAAAAAAGTTCAATTTGTAATTTTCCACTTTTTGGACAAAAAAAGTTGAAAATGTTTTCAACTCCCAACTCAGAATTGGACTTTCTCACATTTTTGAGAAAAAGATGAATTTGTATTTTTTCACTTTTTGGATGAAAATGTTAAATTTGTGTTTTTTCAGTTTTTGGACGTAAAAAGTTGAAATTATTTCAAAGTCCCAACTCAGAAGGGGACTTTGTCACTTTTTTGAAGAAAAAGATGAATTTGTTCTTTTTAATTTTTTTGATGAAAAAAGTTCAATTTGGATTTTTTCACTTTTTGGACAAAAAAAGTTGACATTTTTTCTAAGTCCCAACTCAGAATGCGACTTTGTCACTTTTTTGAAGAGAAAGATGAATTTGTACTTTTTCACTTTTTGGATGAAAAAAGTTCAATTTGTAATTTTCCACTTTTTGGACAAAAAAAGTTGAAAATGTTTTCAACTCCCAACTCAGAATTGGACTTTCTCACTTTTTTGAAGAAAAAGATGAATTTATACTTTTTCACTTTTTGGATGAAAAAAGTTCAATTTGTAGTTTTTCACTTTTTGGACAAAAAAAGTTGAAATTTTTTAGAAGTCCCAACTTAGAATGAGACTTTGTCATTTTTTTGAAGAAAAAGATGTGTTTTTTTCACTTTTTGGACAACAAAAAGTTTACATTTTTTAGAGGTCCCAACTCAGAATGAGACTTTGTAATTTTTTTGAAGAAAAAGATGTGTTTTTTTTTCACTTTTTGGATTAAAAAAGTTCAATTTGGATTTTTTCACTTTTTGGACAAAAAAGTAGATTTTTTTTCTAAATCTCTACTCAGAATGGGGCCTTATCTCTTTTTTGACGAAAAATATGAATTTGCACTTTTTCACTATTTGGATCAAAAAAGTTGATCTTTCCATTCAAAAAGTCAAAATGTCCCATTCTGACATGTAAAGCGGCACACATGTCACCTTATACAAAAGTTGAAAGTTTTTCTAATCCAATTCAGAATGGGAATTTGTCACTTTTTTGAAGAAAAAGATTAATTTGTTCTTGTTAATTTTTTTTGATGAAAAAAGTTCAATTTGGATTTTTTCACTTTTTGGACAAAAAAAGTTGAAATTTTTTCTAAGTCCCCACACAGAATGGGACTTTGTCACTTTTGTGAAGAAAAAGCGGATTTTTTTTTTTCACTTTTTGGATGAAAAAGTTCAATTTGGATTTTTTCACTTTTCGGATGAAAAAAGTTGAAATTGTTTCTAAGTCCCCACTCAGAATGGGACTTTGTCACTTTTTTGAAGAAAAAAATGGAATTTGGATTTTTTCACTTTTTGGACGAAAAAAGTTGAAATTATTTTTATGTCCCCAATCAGAATGGGACTTTGTCACTTTTTTGAAGAAAAAGATGAATTTATACTTTTTCACTTTTTGGATGAAAAAAGTTCAATTTGTATTTTTTGACTTTTTGGAAAAAAAAAGTTGAAATTATTTAGAAGTCCCAACTTAGAATGAGAGTTTGTCATTTTTTTGAAGAAAAAGATGTGTTTTTTTCACTTTTTGGATTAAAAAAGTTCAATTTGGATTTTTTCACTTTTTGGACAAAAAAAATGATTTTTTTTCTAAGTCTCTACTCAGAATGGGGCCTTATCTCTTTTTGATGAAAAATATGATTTGCACTTTTTCACTATCTGGATCATAAAAATTGATCTTTCCATTCAAAAAGTCAAAATGTCCCATTCTGACATGTGAAGCAGCACACATGTCACCTTAGACAAAAGTTGAATTATTTTCTAATTAAATAATTCAACTTTTGAAGAAAGTCAAAAGAGCTTCCAAGGCTCCTGTCATGATTTCTATTTGACACTTCTTTGAATAAATTTTTTTAATTTGGATTTTTCACTTTTTCGACAAAAAAAGTTGAAATTTTTTCTAAGTCCCAACTCAGAAGGGGACTTTGTCACTTTTTTGAAGAAAAAGATGAATTTGTTCTTTTTAATTTTTTTGATGAAAAAAGTTCAATTTGGATTTTTTCACTTTTTGGACAAAAAAAGGTTGACATTTTTTCTATGTCCCAACTCAGAATGCGACTTTGTCACTTTTTTGAAGAGAAAGATGAATTTGTACTTTTTCACTTTTTGGATGAAAAAAGTTCAATTTGTAATTTTCCACTTTTTGGACAAAAAAAGTTGAAAATGTTTTCAACTCCCAACTCAGAATTGGACTTTCTCACATTTTTGAGAAAAAGATGAATTTGTATTTTTTCACTTTTTGGATGAAAAAGTTCAATTTGGTTTTTTTCACTTTTTGGACGAAAAAAGTTGAAATTTTTTTTATGTCCCCAATCACAATGGGACTTTGTCACATTTTTGAGAAAAAGATGAATTTGTATTTTTTCACTTTTTGGATGAAAAAGTTCAATTTGGGTTTTTTCAGTTTTTGGACGTAAAAAGTTGAAATTATTTCAAAGTCCCAACTCAGAAGGGGACTTTGTCACTTTTTTGAAGAAAAAGATGAATTTGTTCTTTTTAATTTTTTTGATGAAAAAAGTTCCATTTGGATTTTTTCACTTTTTGGACAAAAAAAGTTGAAATTTTTTCTAAGTCCCAACTCAGAATGCGACTTTGTCACTTTTTTGAAGAGAAAGATGAATTTGTACTTTTTCACTTTTTGGATGAAAAAAGTTCAATTGTAATTTTCCACTTTTTGGACAAAAAAAGTTGAAAATGTTTTCAACTCCCAACTCAGAATTGGACTTTCTCACTTTTTTGAAGAAAAAGATGAATTTATACTTTTTCACTTTTTGGATGAAAAAAGTTCAATTTGTAGTTTTTCACTTTTTGGACAAAAAAAGTTGAAATTTTTTAGAAGTCCCAACTTAGAATGAGACTTTGTCATTTTTTTGAAGAAAAAGATGTGTTTTTTTCACTTTTTGGACAACAAAAAGTTTACATTTTTTAGAGGTCCCAACTCAGAATGAGACTTTGTAATTTTTTGAAGAAAAAGATGTGTTTTTTTTTCACTTTTTGGATTAAAAAAGTTCAATTTGGATTTTTTCACTTTTTGGACCAAAAAGTAGATTTTGTTTCTAAATCTCTACTCAGAATGGGGCCTTATCTCTTTTTTGACGAAAAATATGAATTTGCACTTTATCACTATTTGGATCAAAAAAGTTGATCTTTCCATTCAAAAAGTCAAAATGTCCCATTCTGACATGTAAAGCGGCACACATGTCACCTTATACAAAAGTTGAAAGTTTTTCTAATTCCCAATTCAGAATGGGAATTTGTCACTTTTTTGAAGAAAAAGATTAATTTGTTCTTGTTAATTTTTTTGATGAAAAAAGTTCAATTTGGATTTTTTCACTTTTTGGACAAAAAAAGTTGAAATTTTTTCTAAGTCCCCACACAGAATGGGACTTTGTCACTTTTGTGAAGAAAAAGCGGATTTTTTTTTTTCACTTTTTGGATGAAAAAGTTCAATTTGGATTTTTTCACTTTTCGGATGAAAAAAGTTGAAATTGTTTCTAAGTCCCCACTCAGAATGGGACTTTGTCACTTTTTTGAAGAAAAAATGGAATTTGGATTTTTTCACTTTTTGGACGAAAAAAGTTGAAATTATTTTTATGTCCCCAATCAGAATGGGACTTTGTCACTTTTTTGAAGAAAAAGATGAATTTATACTTTTTCACTTTTTGGATGAAAAAAGTTCAATTTGTATTTTTTGACTTTTTGGAAAAAAAAAGTTGAAATTATTTAGAAGTCCCAACTTAGAATGAGAGTTTGTCATTTTTTTGAAGAAAAAGATGTGTTTTTTTCACTTTTTGGATTAAAAAAGTTCAATTTGGATTTTTTCACTTTTTGGACAAAAAAAATGATTTTTTTTCTAAGTCTCTACTCAGAATGGGCCTTATCTCTTTTTGATGAAAAATATGAATTTGCACTTTTTCACTATCTGGATCATAAAAATTGATCTTTCCATTCAAAAAGTCAAAATGTCCCATTCTGACATGTGAAGCAGCACACATGTCACCTTAGACAAAAGTTGAATTATTTTCTAATTAAATAATTCAACTTTTGAAGAAAGTCAAAAGAGCTTCCAAGGCTCCTGTCATAATTTCTATTTGACACTTCTTTGAATAAATTTTTTTAATTTGGATTTTTCACTTTTTTGACAAAAAAAGTTGAAATTTTTTCTAAGTCCCAACTCAGAAGGGGACTTTGTCACTTTTTTGAAGAAAAAGATGAATTTGTACTTTTTCTTTTTTTCGATGAAAAAAGTTAAATTTGGATTTTTTCACTTTTTGGACAAAAAAAGTTGACATTTTTTCTAAGTACCAACTCAGAATGGGACTTTATCACTTTTTTTAAGAAAAAGATGAATTTGTACTTTTTCTTTTTTTCGATGAAAAAAGTTCAATTTGGATTTTTTAACTTTTTGGACAAAAAAAGTTGAAATTTTTTCTAAGTCCCAACTCAGAATGGGACTTTATCACTTTTTTGAAGAAAAAGATGAATTTGTATTCTTTCACTTTTTGGATGAAAAAAGTTCAATTTGGGTTTTTTCAGTTTTTGGACGTAAATAGTTGAAATTTTTTCAAAGTCCCCACTCAGAATGAGACTTTGTCACTTTTTAAAGAAAAAGATGAATTTGTTCTTTTTCTTTTTTTCTATGAAAAAAGTTCAATTTGGATTTTTTCACTTTTTGGACAAAATAAGTTGAAATTTTTCCTAAGTCCCAACTCAGAATGGGACTTTATCACTTTTTTTGAAGAAAAATATGAATTTATACTTTTTCACTTTTTGGATGAAAAAAGTTCAATTTGTACTTTTTCACTTTTTGGACAAAAAAAGTTGAAATTTTTTAGAAGTCCCAACTTAGAATGAGACTTTGTCATTTTTTTGAAGAAAAAGATGTGTTTTTTTCACTTTTTGGACAACAAAAAGTTTACATTTTTTAGAGGTCCCAACTCAGAATGAGACTTTGTAATTTTTTTGAAGAAAAAGATGTGTTTTTTTTTCACTTTTTGGATTAAAAAAGTTCAATTTGGATTTTTTCACTTTTTGGACAAAAAAGTAGATTTTTTTTTCTAAATCTCTACTCAGAATGGGGCCTTATCTCTTTTTTGACGAAAAATATGAATTTGCACTTTTTCACTATCTGGATCAAAAAAGTTGATCTTTCCATTCAAAAAGTCAAAATGTCCCATTCTGACATGTAAAGCGGCACACATGTCACCTTAGACAAAAGTTGAAATTTTTTCTAAGTCCCAATTCAGAATAGGACTTTGTCACTTTTTTGAAGAAAAAGATTAATTTGTTCTTGTTAATTTTTTTGATGAAAAAAGTTCAATTTGGATTTTTTCACTTTTTGGACAAAAAAAGTTGAAATTTTTTCTAAGTCCCCACACAGAATGGGACTTTGTCACTTTTGTGAAGAAAAAGCGGATTTTTTTTTTTCACTTTTTGGATGAAAAAGTTCAATTTGGATTTTTTCACTTTTCGGATGGAAAAAGTTGAAATTGTTTCTAAGTCCCCACTCAGAATGGGACTTTGTCACTTTTTTGAAGAAAAAATGGAATTTGGATTTTTTCACTTTTTGGAGGAAAAAAGTTGAAATTTTTTTTATGTCCCCTATCAGAATGGGACTTTGTCACTTTTTTGAAGAAAAAGATGAATTTATACTTTTTCACTTTTTGGATGAAAAAAGTTCAATTTGTATTTTTTCACTTTTTGGACAAAAAAAGTTGAAATTTTTTAGAAGTCCCAACTTAGAATGAGACTTTGTCATTTATTTGAAGAAAAAGATGTGTTTTTTTCACTTTTTGGATTAAAAAAGTTCAATTTGGATTTTTTCACTTTTTGGACAAAAAAAATGATTTTTTTTCTAAGTCTCTACTCAGAATGGGGCCTTATCTCTTTTTTGATGAAAAATTTGCACTTTTTCACTATCTGGATCATAAAAATTGATCTTTCCATTCAAAAAGTCAAAATGTCCCATTCTGACATGTGAAGCAGCACACATGTCACCTTAGACAAAAGTTGAATTATTTTCTAATTAAATAATTCAACTTTTGAAGAAAGTCAAAAGAGCTTCCAAGGCTCCTGTCATAATTTCTATTTGACACTTCTTTGAATAAATTTTTTTAATTTGGATTTTTCACTTTTTCGACAAAAAAAGTTGAAATTTTTTCTAAGTCCCAACTCAGAAGGGGACTTTGTCACTTTTTTGAAGAAAAAGATGAATTTGTTCTTTTTAATTTTTTTGATGAAAAAAGTTCAATTTGGATTTTTTCACTTTTTGGACAAAAAAAGGTTGACATTTTTTCTATGTCCCAACTCAGAATGCGACTTTGTCACTTTTTTGAAGAGAAAGATGAATTTGTACTTTTTCACTTTTTGGATGAAAAAAGTTCAATTTGTAATTTTCCACTTTTTGGACAAAAAAAGTTGAAAATGTTTTCAACTCCCAACTCAGAATTGGACTTTCTCACATTTTTGAGAAAAAGATGAATTTGTATTTTTTCACTTTTTGGATGAAAAAGTTCAATTTGGTTTTTTTCACTTTTTGGACGAAAAAAGTTGAAATTTTTTTTATGTCCCCAATCACAATGGGACTTTGTCACATTTTTGAGAAAAAGATGAATTTGTATTTTTTCACTTTTTGGATGAAAAAGTTCAATTTGGGTTTTTTCAGTTTTTGGACGTAAAAAGTTGAAATTATTTCAAAGTCCCAACTCAGAAGGGGACTTTGTCACTTTTTTGAAGAAAAAGATGAATTTGTTCTTTTTAATTTTTTTGATGAAAAAAGTTCCATTTGGATTTTTTCACTTTTTGGACAAAAAAAGTTGAAATTTTTTCTAAGTCCCAACTCAGAATGCGACTTTGTCACTTTTTTGAAGAGAAAGATGAATTTGTACTTTTTCACTTTTTGGATGAAAAAAGTTCAATTTGTAATTTTCCACTTTTTGGACAAAAAAAGTTGAAAATGTTTTCAACTCCCAACTCAGAATTGGACTTTCTCACTTTTTTGAAGAAAAAGATGAATTTATACTTTTTCACTTTTTGGATGAAAAAAGTTCAATTTGTAGTTTTTCACTTTTTGGACAAAAAAAGTTGAAATTTTTTAGAAGTCCCAACTTAGAATGAGACTTTGTCATTTTTTTGAAGAAAAAGATGTGTTTTTTTCACTTTTTGGACAACAAAAAGTTTACATTTTTTAGAGGTCCCAACTCAGAATGAGACTTTGTAATTTTTTTGAAGAAAAAGATGTGTTTTTTTTTCACTTTTTGGATTAAAAAAGTTCAATTTGGATTTTTTCACTTTTTGGACAAAAAAGTAGATTTTTTTTCTAAATCTCTACTCAGAATGGGGCCTTATCTCTTTTTTGACGAAAAATATGAATTTGCACTTTTTCACTATTTGGATCAAAAAAGTTGATCTTTCCATTCAAAAAGTCAAAATGTCCCATTCTGACATGTAAAGCGGCACACATGTCACCTTATACAAAAGTTGAAAGTTTTTCTAATTCCCAATTCAGAATGGGAATTTGTCACTTTTTTGAAGAAAAAGATTAATTTGTTCTTGTTAATTTTTTTGATGAAAAAAGTTCAATTTGGATTTTTTCACTTTTTGGACAAAAAAAGTTGAAATTTTTTCTAAGTCCCCACACAGAATGGGACTTTGTCACTTTTGTGAAGAAAAAGCGGATTTTTTTTTTTCACTTTTTGGATGAAAAAGTTCAATTTGGATTTTTTCACTTTTCGGATGAAAAAAGTTGAAATTGTTTCTAAGTCCCCACTCAGAATGGGACTTTGTCACTTTTTTGAAGAAAAAATGGAATTTGGATTTTTTCACTTTTTGGACGAAAAAAGTTGAAATTATTTTTATGTCCCCAATCAGAATGGGACTTTGTCACTTTTTTGAAGAAAAAGATGAATTTATACTTTTTCACTTTTTGGATGAAAAAAGTTCAATTTGTATTTTTTGACTTTTTGGAAAAAAAAAGTTGAAATTATTTAGAAGTCCCAACTTAGAATGAGAGTTTGTCATTTTTTTGAAGAAAAAGATGTGTTTTTTTCACTTTTTGGATTAAAAAAGTTCAATTTGGATTTTTTCACTTTTTGGACAAAAAAAATGATTTTTTTTCTAAGTCTCTACTCAGAATGGGGCCTTATCTCTTTTTTGATGAAAAATATGAATTTGCACTTTTTCACTATCTGGATCATAAAAATTGATCTTTCCATTCAAAAAGTCAAAATGTCCCATTCTGACATGTGAAGCAGCACACATGTCACCTTAGACAAAAGTTGAATTATTTTCTAATTAAATAATTCAACTTTTGAAGAAAGTCAAAAGAGCTTCCAAGGCTCCTGTCATAATTTCTATTTGACACTTCTTTGAATACATTTTTTTAATTTGGATTTTTCACTTTTTGGACAAAAAAAGTTGAAATTTTTTCTAAGTCCCAACTCAGAAGGGGACTTTGTCACTTTTTTGAAGAAAAAGATGAATTTGTACTTTTTCACTTTTTGGATGAAAAAAGTTCAATTTGTAATTTTCCACTTTTTGGACAAAAAAAGTTGAAAATGTTTTCAACTCCCAACTCAGAATTGGACTTTCTCACATTTTTGAGAAAAAGATGAATTTGTATTTTTTCACTTTTTGGATGAAAATGTTAAATTTGTGTTTTTTCAGTTTTTGGACGTAAAAAGTTGAAATTATTTCAAAGTCCCAACTCAGAAGGGGACTTTGTCACTTTTTTGAAGAAAAAGATGAATTTGTTCTTTTTAATTTTTTTGATGAAAAAAGTTCAATTTGGATTTTTTCACTTTTTGGACAAAAAAAGTTGACATTTTTTCTAAGTCCCAACTCAGAATGCGACTTTGTCACTTTTTTGAAGAGAAAGATGAATTTGTACTTTTTCACTTTTTGGATGAAAAAAGTTCAATTTGTAATTTTCCACTTTTTGGACAAAAAAAGTTGAAAATGTTTTCAACTCCCAACTCAGAATTGGACTTTCTCACTTTTTTGAAGAAAAAGATGAATTTATACTTTTTCACTTTTTGGATGAAAAAAGTTCAATTTGTAGTTTTTCACTTTTTGGACAAAAAAAGTTGAAATTTTTTAGAAGTCCCAACTTAGAATGAGACTTTGTCATTTTTTTGAAGAAAAAGATGTGTTTTTTTCACTTTTTGGACAACAAAAAGTTTACATTTTTTAGAGGTCCCAACTCAGAATGAGACTTTGTAATTTTTTTGAAGAAAAAGATGTGTTTTTTTTTCACTTTTTGGATTAAAAAAGTTCAATTTGGATTTTTTCACTTTTTGGACAAAAAAGTAGATTTTTTTTCTAAATCTCTACTCAGAATGGGGCCTTATCTCTTTTTTGACGAAAAATATGAATTTGCACTTTTTCACTATTTGGATCAAAAAAGTTGATCTTTCCATTCAAAAAGTCAAAATGTCCCATTCTGACATGTAAAGCGGCACACATGTCACCTTATACAAAAGTTGAAAGTTTTTCTAATTCCCAATTCAGAATGGGAATTTGTCACTTTTTTGAAGAAAAAGATTAATTTGTTCTTGTTAATTTTTTTGATGAAAAAAGTTCAATTTGGATTTTTTCACTTTTTGGACAAAAAAAGTTGAAATTTTTTCTAAGTCCCCACACAGAATGGGACTTTGTCACTTTTGTGAAGAAAAAGCGGATTTTTTTTTTTCACTTTTTGGATGAAAAAGTTCAATTTGGATTTTTTCACTTTTCGGATGAAAAAAGTTGAAATTGTTTCTAAGTCCCCACTCAGAATGGGACTTTGTCACTTTTTTGAAGAAAAAATGGAATTTGGATTTTTTCACTTTTTGGACGAAAAAAGTTGAAATTATTTTTATGTCCCCAATCAGAATGGGACTTTGTCACTTTTTTGAAGAAAAAGATGAATTTATACTTTTTCACTTTTTGGATGAAAAAAGTTCAATTTGTATTTTTTGACTTTTTGGAAAAAAAAAGTTGAAATTATTTAGAAGTCCCAACTTAGAATGAGAGTTTGTCATTTTTTTGAAGAAAAAGATGTGTTTTTTTCACTTTTTGGATTAAAAAAGTTCAATTTGGATTTTTTCACTTTTTGGACAAAAAAAATGATTTTTTTTCTAAGTCTCTACTCAGAATGGGGCCTTATCTCTTTTTTGATGAAAAATATGAATTTGCACTTTTTCACTATCTGGATCATAAAAATTGATCTTTCCATTCAAAAAGTCAAAATGTCCCATTCTGACATGTGAAGCAGCACACATGTCACCTTAGACAAAAGTTGAATTATTTTCTAATTAAATAATTCAACTTTTGAAGAAAGTCAAAAGAGCTTCCAAGGCTCCTGTCATGATTTCTATTTGACACTTCTTTGAATAAATTTTTTTAATTTGGATTTTTCACTTTTTCGACAAAAAAAGTTGAAATTTTTTCTAAGTCCCAACTCAGAAGGGGACTTTGTCACTTTTTTGAAGAAAAAGATGAATTTGTTCTTTTTAATTTTTTTGATGAAAAAAGTTCAATTTGGATTTTTTCACTTTTTGGACAAAAAAAGGTTGACATTTTTTCTATGTCCCAACTCAGAATGCGACTTTGTCACTTTTTTGAAGAGAAAGATGAATTTGTACTTTTTCACTTTTTGGATGAAAAAAGTTCAATTTGTAATTTTCCACTTTTTGGACAAAAAAAGTTGAAAATGTTTTCAACTCCCAACTCAGAATTGGACTTTCTCACATTTTTGAGAAAAAGATGAATTTGTATTTTTTCACTTTTTGGATGAAAAAGTTCAATTTGGTTTTTTTCACTTTTTGGACGAAAAAAGTTGAAATTTTTTTTATGTCCCCAATCACAATGGGACTTTGTCACATTTTTGAGAAAAAGATGAATTTGTATTTTTTCACTTTTTGGATGAAAAAGTTCAATTTGGGTTTTTTCAGTTTTTGGACGTAAAAAGTTGAAATTATTTCAAAGTCCCAACTCAGAAGGGGACTTTGTCACTTTTTTGAAGAAAAAGATGAATTTGTTCTTTTTAATTTTTTTGATGAAAAAAGTTCCATTTGGATTTTTTCACTTTTTGGACAAAAAAAGTTGAAATTTTTTCTAAGTCCCAACTCAGAATGCGACTTTGTCACTTTTTTGAAGAGAAAGATGAATTTGTACTTTTTCACTTTTTGGATGAAAAAAGTTCAATTTGTAATTTTCCACTTTTTGGACAAAAAAAGTTGAAAATGTTTTCAACTCCCAACTCAGAATTGGACTTTCTCACTTTTTTGAAGAAAAAGATGAATTTATACTTTTTCACTTTTTGGATGAAAAAAGTTCAATTTGTAGTTTTTCACTTTTTGGACAAAAAAAGTTGAAATTTTTTAGAAGTCCCAACTTAGAATGAGACTTTGTCATTTTTTTGAAGAAAAAGATGTGTTTTTTTCACTTTTTGGACAACAAAAAGTTTACATTTTTTAGAGGTCCCAACTCAGAATGAGACTTTGTAATTTTTTTGAAGAAAAAGATGTGTTTTTTTTTCACTTTTTGGATTAAAAAAGTTCAATTTGGATTTTTTCACTTTTTGGACCAAAAAGTAGATTTTGTTTCTAAATCTCTACTCAGAATGGGGCCTTATCTCTTTTTTGACGAAAAATATGAATTTGCACTTTATCACTATTTGGATCAAAAAAGTTGATCTTTCCATTCAAAAAGTCAAAATGTCCCATTCTGACATGTAAAGCGGCACACATGTCACCTTATACAAAAGTTGAAAGTTTTTCTAATTCCCAATTCAGAATGGGAATTTGTCACTTTTTTGAAGAAAAAGATTAATTTGTTCTTGTTAATTTTTTTGATGAAAAAAGTTCAATTTGGATTTTTTCACTTTTTGGACAAAAAAAGTTGAAATTTTTTCTAAGTCCCCACACAGAATGGGACTTTGTCACTTTTGTGAAGAAAAAGCGGATTTTTTTTTTTCACTTTTTGGATGAAAAAGTTCAATTTGGATTTTTTCACTTTTCGGATGAAAAAAGTTGAAATTGTTTCTAAGTCCCCACTCAGAATGGGACTTTGTCACTTTTTTGAAGAAAAAATGGAATTTGGATTTTTTCACTTTTTGGACGAAAAAAGTTGAAATTATTTTTATGTCCCCAATCAGAATGGGACTTTGTCACTTTTTTGAAGAAAAAGATGAATTTATACTTTTTCACTTTTTGGATGAAAAAAGTTCAATTTGTATTTTTTGACTTTTTGGAAAAAAAAAGTTGAAATTATTTAGAAGTCCCAACTTAGAATGAGAGTTTGTCATTTTTTTGAAGAAAAAGATGTGTTTTTTTCACTTTTTGGATTAAAAAAGTTCAATTTGGATTTTTTCACTTTTTGGACAAAAAAAATGATTTTTTTTCTAAGTCTCTACTCAGAATGGGGCCTTATCTCTTTTTTGATGAAAAATATGAATTTGCACTTTTTCACTATCTGGATCATAAAAATTGATCTTTCCATTCAAAAAGTCAAAATGTCCCATTCTGACATGTGAAGCAGCACACATGTCACCTTAGACAAAAGTTGAATTATTTTCTAATTAAATAATTCAACTTTTGAAGAAAGTCAAAAGAGCTTCCAAGGCTCCTGTCATAATTTCTATTTGACACTTCTTTGAATAAATTTTTTTAATTTGGATTTTTCACTTTTTTGACAAAAAAAGTTGAAATTTTTTCTAAGTCCCAACTCAGAAGGGGACTTTGTCACTTTTTTGAAGAAAAAGATGAATTTGTACTTTTTCTTTTTTTCGATGAAAAAAGTTAAATTTGGATTTTTTCACTTTTTGGACAAAAAAAGTTGACATTTTTTCTAAGTACCAACTCAGAATGGGACTTTATCACTTTTTTTAAGAAAAAGATGAATTTGTACTTTTTCTTTTTTTCGATGAAAAAAGTTCAATTTGGATTTTTTAACTTTTTGGACAAAAAAAGTTGAAATTTTTTCTAAGTCCCAACTCAGAATGGGACTTTATCACTTTTTTGAAGAAAAAGATGAATTTGTATTCTTTCACTTTTTGGATGAAAAAAGTTCAATTTGGGTTTTTTCAGTTTTTGGACGTAAATAGTTGAAATTTTTTCAAAGTCCCCACTCAGAATGAGACTTTGTCACTTTTTTAAAGAAAAAGATGAATTTGTTCTTTTTCTTTTTTTCTATGAAAAAAGTTCAATTTGGATTTTTTCACTTTTTGGACAAAATAAGTTGAAATTTTTCCTAAGTCCCAACTCAGAATGGGACTTTATCACTTTTTTTGAAGAAAAATATGAATTTATACTTTTTCACTTTTTGGATGAAAAAAGTTCAATTTGTACTTTTTCACTTTTTGGACAAAAAAAGTTGAAATTTTTTAGAAGTCCCAACTTAGAATGAGACTTTGTCATTTTTTTGAAGAAAAAGATGTGTTTTTTTCACTTTTTGGACAACAAAAAGTTTACATTTTTTAGAGGTCCCAACTCAGAATGAGACTTTGTAATTTTTTTGAAGAAAAAGATGTGTTTTTTTTTCACTTTTTGGATTAAAAAAGTTCAATTTGGATTTTTTCACTTTTTGGACAAAAAAGTAGATTTTTTTTCTAAATCTCTACTCAGAATGGGGCCTTATCTCTTTTTTGACGAAAAATATGAATTTGCACTTTTTCACTATCTGGATCAAAAAAGTTGATCTTTCCATTCAAAAAGTCAAAATGTCCCATTCTGACATGTAAAGCGGCACACATGTCACCTTAGACAAAAGTTGAAATTTTTTCTAAGTCCCAATTCAGAATAGGACTTTGTCACTTTTTTGAAGAAAAAGATTAATTTGTTCTTGTTAATTTTTTTGATGAAAAAAGTTCAATTTGGATTTTTTCACTTTTTGGACAAAAAAAGTTGAAATTTTTTCTAAGTCCCCACACAGAATGGGACTTTGTCACTTTTGTGAAGAAAAAGCGGATTTTTTTTTTTCACTTTTTGGATGAAAAAGTTCAATTTGGATTTTTTCACTTTTCGGA
Source organism: Pleurodeles waltl (assembly GCF_031143425.1). Lineage (NCBI taxonomy): Eukaryota > Metazoa > Chordata > Amphibia > Caudata > Salamandridae > Pleurodeles > Pleurodeles waltl. The sequence goes on from NC_090449.1 coordinate 626,964,607, forward strand.
TGGAAAAAGTTGAAATTGTTTCTAAGTCCCCACTCAGAATGGGACTTTGTCACTTTTTTGAAGAAAAAATGGAATTTGGATTTTTTCACTTTTTGGAGGAAAAAAGTTGAAATTTTTTTTATGTCCCCTATCAGAATGGGACTTTGTCACTTTTTTGAAGAAAAAGATGAATTTATACTTTTTCACTTTTTGGATGAAAAAAGTTCAATTTGTATTTTTTCACTTTTTGGACAAAAAAAGTTGAAATTTTTTAGAAGTCCCAACTTAGAATGAGACTTTGTCATTTATTTGAAGAAAAAGATGTGTTTTTTTCACTTTTTGGATTAAAAAAGTTCAATTTGGATTTTTTCACTTTTTGGACAAAAAAAATGATTTTTTTTCTAAGTCTCTACTCAGAATGGGGCCTTATCTCTTTTTTGATGAAAAATTTGCACTTTTTCACTATCTGGATCATAAAAATTGATCTTTCCATTCAAAAAGTCAAAATGTCCCATTCTGACATGTGAAGCAGCACACATGTCACCTTAGACAAAAGTTGAATTATTTTCTAATTAAATAATTCAACTTTTGAAGAAAGTCAAAAGAGCTTCCAAGGCTCCTGTCATAATTTCTATTTGACACTTCTTTGAATAAATTTTTTTAATTTGGATTTTTCACTTTTTCGACAAAAAAAGTTGAAATTTTTTCTAAGTCCCAACTCAGAAGGGGACTTTGTCACTTTTTTGAAGAAAAAGATGAATTTGTTCTTTTTAATTTTTTTGATGAAAAAAGTTCAATTTGGATTTTTTCACTTTTTGGACAAAAAAAGGTTGACATTTTTTCTATGTCCCAACTCAGAATGCGACTTTGTCACTTTTTTGAAGAGAAAGATGAATTTGTACTTTTTCACTTTTTGGATGAAAAAAGTTCAATTTGTAATTTTCCACTTTTTGGACAAAAAAAGTTGAAAATGTTTTCAACTCCCAACTCAGAATTGGACTTTCTCACATTTTTGAGAAAAAGATGAATTTGTATTTTTTCACTTTTTGGATGAAAAAGTTCAATTTGGTTTTTTTCACTTTTTGGACGAAAAAAGTTGAAATTTTTTTTATGTCCCCAATCACAATGGGACTTTGTCACATTTTTGAGAAAAAGATGAATTTGTATTTTTTCACTTTTTGGATGAAAAAGTTCAATTTGGGTTTTTTCAGTTTTTGGACGTAAAAAGTTGAAATTATTTCAAAGTCCCAACTCAGAAGGGGACTTTGTCACTTTTTTGAAGAAAAAGATGAATTTGTTCTTTTTAATTTTTTTGATGAAAAAAGTTCCATTTGGATTTTTTCACTTTTTGGACAAAAAAAGTTGAAATTTTTTCTAAGTCCCAACTCAGAATGCGACTTTGTCACTTTTTTGAAGAGAAAGATGAATTTGTACTTTTTCACTTTTTGGATGAAAAAAGTTCAATTTGTAATTTTCCACTTTTTGGACAAAAAAAGTTGAAAATGTTTTCAACTCCCAACTCAGAATTGGACTTTCTCACTTTTTTGAAGAAAAAGATGAATTTATACTTTTTCACTTTTTGGATGAAAAAAGTTCAATTTGTAGTTTTTCACTTTTTGGACAAAAAAAGTTGAAATTTTTTAGAAGTCCCAACTTAGAATGAGACTTTGTCATTTTTTTGAAGAAAAAGATGTGTTTTTTTCACTTTTTGGACAACAAAAAGTTTACATTTTTTAGAGGTCCCAACTCAGAATGAGACTTTGTAATTTTTTTGAAGAAAAAGATGTGTTTTTTTTTCACTTTTTGGATTAAAAAAGTTCAATTTGGATTTTTTCACTTTTTGGACCAAAAAGTAGATTTTGTTTCTAAATCTCTACTCAGAATGGGGCCTTATCTCTTTTTTGACGAAAAATATGAATTTGCACTTTATCACTATTTGGATCAAAAAAGTTGATCTTTCCATTCAAAAAGTCAAAATGTCCCATTCTGACATGTAAAGCGGCACACATGTCACCTTATACAAAAGTTGAAAGTTTTTCTAATTCCCAATTCAGAATGGGAATTTGTCACTTTTTTGAAGAAAAAGATTAATTTGTTCTTGTTAATTTTTTTGATGAAAAAAGTTCAATTTGGATTTTTTCACTTTTTGGACAAAAAAAGTTGAAATTTTTTCTAAGTCCCCACACAGAATGGGACTTTGTCACTTTTGTGAAGAAAAAGCGGATTTTTTTTTTTCACTTTTTGGATGAAAAAGTTCAATTTGGATTTTTTCACTTTTCGGATGAAAAAAGTTGAAATTGTTTCTAAGTCCCCACTCAGAATGGGACTTTGTCACTTTTTTGAAGAAAAAATGGAATTTGGATTTTTTCACTTTTTGGACGAAAAAAGTTGAAATTATTTTTATGTCCCCAATCAGAATGGGACTTTGTCACTTTTTTGAAGAAAAAGATGAATTTATACTTTTTCACTTTTTGGATGAAAAAAGTTCAATTTGTATTTTTTGACTTTTTGGAAAAAAAAAGTTGAAATTATTTAGAAGTCCCAACTTAGAATGAGAGTTTGTCATTTTTTTGAAGAAAAAGATGTGTTTTTTTCACTTTTTGGATTAAAAAAGTTCAATTTGGATTTTTTCACTTTTTGGACAAAAAAAATGATTTTTTTTCTAAGTCTCTACTCAGAATGGGGCCTTATCTCTTTTTTGATGAAAAATATGAATTTGCACTTTTTCACTATCTGGATCATAAAAATTGATCTTTCCATTCAAAAAGTCAAAATGTCCCATTCTGACATGTGAAGCAGCACACATGTCACCTTAGACAAAAGTTGAATTATTTTCTAATTAAATAATTCAACTTTTGAAGAAAGTCAAAAGAGCTTCCAAGGCTCCTGTCATAATTTCTATTTGACACTTCTTTGAATAAATTTTTTTAATTTGGATTTTTCACTTTTTTGACAAAAAAAGTTGAAATTTTTTCTAAGTCCCAACTCAGAAGGGGACTTTGTCACTTTTTTGAAGAAAAAGATGAATTTGTACTTTTTCTTTTTTTCGATGAAAAAAGTTAAATTTGGATTTTTTCACTTTTTGGACAAAAAAAGTTGACATTTTTTCTAAGTACCAACTCAGAATGGGACTTTATCACTTTTTTTAAGAAAAAGATGAATTTGTACTTTTTCTTTTTTTCGATGAAAAAAGTTCAATTTGGATTTTTTAACTTTTTGGACAAAAAAAGTTGAAATTTTTTCTAAGTCCCAACTCAGAATGGGACTTTATCACTTTTTTGAAGAAAAAGATGAATTTGTATTCTTTCACTTTTTGGATGAAAAAAGTTCAATTTGGGTTTTTTCAGTTTTTGGACGTAAATAGTTGAAATTTTTTCAAAGTCCCCACTCAGAATGAGACTTTGTCACTTTTTTAAAGAAAAAGATGAATTTGTTCTTTTTCTTTTTTTCTATGAAAAAAGTTCAATTTGGATTTTTTCACTTTTTGGACAAAATAAGTTGAAATTTTTCCTAAGTCCCAACTCAGAATGGGACTTTATCACTTTTTTTGAAGAAAAATATGAATTTATACTTTTTCACTTTTTGGATGAAAAAAGTTCAATTTGTACTTTTTCACTTTTTGGACAAAAAAAGTTGAAATTTTTTAGAAGTCCCAACTTAGAATGAGACTTTGTCATTTTTTTGAAGAAAAAGATGTGTTTTTTTCACTTTTTGGACAACAAAAAGTTTACATTTTTTAGAGGTCCCAACTCAGAATGAGACTTTGTAATTTTTTTGAAGAAAAAGATGTGTTTTTTTTTCACTTTTTGGATTAAAAAAGTTCAATTTGGATTTTTTCACTTTTTGGACAAAAAAGTAGATTTTTTTTCTAAATCTCTACTCAGAATGGGGCCTTATCTCTTTTTTGACGAAAAATATGAATTTGCACTTTTTCACTATCTGGATCAAAAAAGTTGATCTTTCCATTCAAAAAGTCAAAATGTCCCATTCTGACATGTAAAGCGGCACACATGTCACCTTAGACAAAAGTTGAAATTTTTTCTAAGTCCCAATTCAGAATAGGACTTTGTCACTTTTTTGAAGAAAAAGATTAATTTGTTCTTGTTAATTTTTTTGATGAAAAAAGTTCAATTTGGATTTTTTCACTTTTTGGACAAAAAAAGTTGAAATTTTTTCTAAGTCCCCACACAGAATGGGACTTTGTCACTTTTGTGAAGAAAAAGCGGATTTTTTTTTTTCACTTTTTGGATGAAAAAGTTCAATTTGGATTTTTTCACTTTTCGGATGGAAAAAGTTGAAATTGTTTCTAAGTCCCCACTCAGAATGGGACTTTGTCACTTTTTTGAAGAAAAAATGGAATTTGGATTTTTTCACTTTTTGGAGGAAAAAAGTTGAAATTTTTTTTATGTCCCCTATCAGAATGGGACTTTGTCACTTTTTTGAAGAAAAAGATGAATTTATACTTTTTCACTTTTTGGATGAAAAAAGTTCAATTTGTATTTTTTCACTTTTTGGACAAAAAAAGTTGAAATTTTTTAGAAGTCCCAACTTAGAATGAGACTTTGTCATTTATTTGAAGAAAAAGATGTGTTTTTTTCACTTTTTGGATTAAAAAAGTTCAATTTGGATTTTTTCACTTTTTGGACAAAAAAAATGATTTTTTTTCTAAGTCTCTACTCAGAATGGGGCCTTATCTCTTTTTTGATGAAAAATTTGCACTTTTTCACTATCTGGATCATAAAAATTGATCTTTCCATTCAAAAAGTCAAAATGTCCCATTCTGACATGTGAAGCAGCACACATGTCACCTTAGACAAAAGTTGAATTATTTTCTAATTAAATAATTCAACTTTTGAAGAAAGTCAAAAGAGCTTCCAAGGCTCCTGTCATAATTTCTATTTGACACTTCTTTGAATAAATTTTTTTAATTTGGATTTTTCACTTTTTCGACAAAAAAAGTTGAAATTTTTTCTAAGTCCCAACTCAGAAGGGGACTTTGTCACTTTTTTGAAGAAAAAGATGAATTTGTTCTTTTTAATTTTTTTGATGAAAAAAGTTCAATTTGGATTTTTTCACTTTTTGGACAAAAAAAGGTTGACATTTTTTCTATGTCCCAACTCAGAATGCGACTTTGTCACTTTTTTGAAGAGAAAGATGAATTTGTACTTTTTCACTTTTTGGATGAAAAAAGTTCAATTTGTAATTTTCCACTTTTTGGACAAAAAAAGTTGAAAATGTTTTCAACTCCCAACTCAGAATTGGACTTTCTCACATTTTTGAGAAAAAGATGAATTTGTATTTTTTCACTTTTTGGATGAAAAAGTTCAATTTGGTTTTTTTCACTTTTTGGACGAAAAAAGTTGAAATTTTTTTTATGTCCCCAATCACAATGGGACTTTGTCACATTTTTGAGAAAAAGATGAATTTGTATTTTTTCACTTTTTGGATGAAAAAGTTCAATTTGGGTTTTTTCAGTTTTTGGACGTAAAAAGTTGAAATTATTTCAAAGTCCCAACTCAGAAGGGGACTTTGTCACTTTTTTGAAGAAAAAGATGAATTTGTTCTTTTTAATTTTTTTGATGAAAAAAGTTCCATTTGGATTTTTTCACTTTTTGGACAAAAAAAGTTGAAATTTTTTCTAAGTCCCAACTCAGAATGCGACTTTGTCACTTTTTTGAAGAGAAAGATGAATTTGTACTTTTTCACTTTTTGGATGAAAAAAGTTCAATTTGTAATTTTCCACTTTTTGGACAAAAAAAGTTGAAAATGTTTTCAACTCCCAACTCAGAATTGGACTTTCTCACTTTTTTGAAGAAAAAGATGAATTTATACTTTTTCACTTTTTGGATGAAAAAAGTTCAATTTGTAGTTTTTCACTTTTTGGACAAAAAAAGTTGAAATTTTTTAGAAGTCCCAACTTAGAATGAGACTTTGTCATTTTTTTGAAGAAAAAGATGTGTTTTTTTCACTTTTTGGACAACAAAAAGTTTACATTTTTTAGAGGTCCCAACTCAGAATGAGACTTTGTAATTTTTTTGAAGAAAAAGATGTGTTTTTTTTTCACTTTTTGGATTAAAAAAGTTCAATTTGGATTTTTTCACTTTTTGGACAAAAAAGTAGATTTTTTTTCTAAATCTCTACTCAGAATGGGGCCTTATCTCTTTTTTGACGAAAAATATGAATTTGCACTTTTTCACTATTTGGATCAAAAAAGTTGATCTTTCCATTCAAAAAGTCAAAATGTCCCATTCTGACATGTAAAGCGGCACACATGTCACCTTATACAAAAGTTGAAAGTTTTTCTAATTCCCAATTCAGAATGGGAATTTGTCACTTTTTTGAAGAAAAAGATTAATTTGTTCTTGTTAATTTTTTTGATGAAAAAAGTTCAATTTGGATTTTTTCACTTTTTGGACAAAAAAAGTTGAAATTTTTTCTAAGTCCCCACACAGAATGGGACTTTGTCACTTTTGTGAAGAAAAAGCGGATTTTTTTTTTTCACTTTTTGGATGAAAAAGTTCAATTTGGATTTTTTCACTTTTCGGATGAAAAAAGTTGAAATTGTTTCTAAGTCCCCACTCAGAATGGGACTTTGTCACTTTTTTGAAGAAAAAATGGAATTTGGATTTTTTCACTTTTTGGACGAAAAAAGTTGAAATTATTTTTATGTCCCCAATCAGAATGGGACTTTGTCACTTTTTTGAAGAAAAAGATGAATTTATACTTTTTCACTTTTTGGATGAAAAAAGTTCAATTTGTATTTTTTGACTTTTTGGAAAAAAAAAGTTGAAATTATTTAGAAGTCCCAACTTAGAATGAGAGTTTGTCATTTTTTTGAAGAAAAAGATGTGTTTTTTTCACTTTTTGGATTAAAAAAGTTCAATTTGGATTTTTTCACTTTTTGGACAAAAAAAATGATTTTTTTTCTAAGTCTCTACTCAGAATGGGGCCTTATCTCTTTTTTGATGAAAAATATGAATTTGCACTTTTTCACTATCTGGATCATAAAAATTGATCTTTCCATTCAAAAAGTCAAAATGTCCCATTCTGACATGTGAAGCAGCACACATGTCACCTTAGACAAAAGTTGAATTATTTTCTAATTAAATAATTCAACTTTTGAAGAAAGTCAAAAGAGCTTCCAAGGCTCCTGTCATGATTTCTATTTGACACTTCTTTGAATAAATTTTTTTAATTTGGATTTTTCACTTTTTCGACAAAAAAAGTTGAAATTTTTTCTAAGTCCCAACTCAGAAGGGGACTTTGTCACTTTTTTGAAGAAAAAGATGAATTTGTTCTTTTTAATTTTTTTGATGAAAAAAGTTCAATTTGGATTTTTTCACTTTTTGGACAAAAAAAGGTTGACATTTTTTCTATGTCCCAACTCAGAATGCGACTTTGTCACTTTTTTGAAGAGAAAGATGAATTTGTACTTTTTCACTTTTTGGATGAAAAAAGTTCAATTTGTAATTTTCCACTTTTTGGACAAAAAAAGTTGAAAATGTTTTCAACTCCCAACTCAGAATTGGACTTTCTCACATTTTTGAGAAAAAGATGAATTTGTATTTTTTCACTTTTTGGATGAAAAAGTTCAATTTGGTTTTTTTCACTTTTTGGACGAAAAAAGTTGAAATTTTTTTTATGTCCCCAATCACAATGGGACTTTGTCACATTTTTGAGAAAAAGATGAATTTGTATTTTTTCACTTTTTGGATGAAAAAGTTCAATTTGGGTTTTTTCAGTTTTTGGACGTAAAAAGTTGAAATTATTTCAAAGTCCCAACTCAGAAGGGGACTTTGTCACTTTTTTGAAGAAAAAGATGAATTTGTTCTTTTTAATTTTTTTGATGAAAAAAGTTCCATTTGGATTTTTTCACTTTTTGGACAAAAAAAGTTGAAATTTTTTCTAAGTCCCAACTCAGAATGCGACTTTGTCACTTTTTTGAAGAGAAAGATGAATTTGTACTTTTTCACTTTTTGGATGAAAAAAGTTCAATTTGTAATTTTCCACTTTTTGGACAAAAAAAGTTGAAAATGTTTTCAACTCCCAACTCAGAATTGGACTTTCTCACTTTTTTGAAGAAAAAGATGAATTTATACTTTTTCACTTTTTGGATGAAAAAAGTTCAATTTGTAGTTTTTCACTTTTTGGACAAAAAAAGTTGAAATTTTTTAGAAGTCCCAACTTAGAATGAGACTTTGTCATTTTTTTGAAGAAAAAGATGTGTTTTTTTCACTTTTTGGACAACAAAAAGTTTACATTTTTTAGAGGTCCCAACTCAGAATGAGACTTTGTAATTTTTTTGAAGAAAAAGATGTGTTTTTTTTTCACTTTTTGGATTAAAAAAGTTCAATTTGGATTTTTTCACTTTTTGGACCAAAAAGTAGATTTTTTTTCTAAATCTCTACTCAGAATGGGGCCTTATCTCTTTTTTGACGAAAAATATGAATTTGCACTTTATCACTATTTGGATCAAAAAAGTTGATCTTTCCATTCAAAAAGTCAAAATGTCCCATTCTGACATGTAAAGCGGCACACATGTCACCTTATACAAAAGTTGAAAGTTTTTCTAATTCCCAATTCAGAATGGGAATTTGTCACTTTTTTGAAGAAAAAGATTAATTTGTTCTTGTTAATATTTTTGATGAAAAAAGTTCAATTTGGATTTTTTCACTTTTTGGACAAAAAAAGTTGAAATTTTTTCTAAGTCCCCACACAGAATGGGACTTTGTCACTTTTGTGAAGAAAAAGCGGATTTTTTTTTTTCACTTTTTGGATGAAAAAGTTCAATTTGGATTTTTTCACTTTTCGGATGAAAAAAGTTGAAATTGTTTCTAAGTCCCCACTCAGAATGGGACTTTGTCACTTTTTTGAAGAAAAAATGGAATTTGGATTTTTTCACTTTTTGGACGAAAAAAGTTGAAATTATTTTTATGTCCCCAATCAGAATGGGACTTTGTCACTTTTTTGAAGAAAAAGATGAATTTATACTTTTTCACTTTTTGGATGAAAAAAGTTCAATTTGTATTTTTTGACTTTTTGGAAAAAAAAAGTTGAAATTATTTAGAAGTCCCAACTTAGAATGAGAGTTTGTCATTTTTTTGAAGAAAAAGATGTGTTTTTTTCACTTTTTGGATTAAAAAAGTTCAATTTGGATTTTTTCACTTTTTGGACAAAAAAAATGATTTTTTTTCTAAGTCTCTACTCAGAATGGGGCCTTATCTCTTTTTTGATGAAAAATATGAATTTGCACTTTTTCACTATCTGGATCATAAAAATTGATCTTTCCATTCAAAAAGTCAAAATGTCCCATTCTGACATGTGAAGCAGCACACATGTCACCTTAGACAAAAGTTGAATTATTTTCTAATTAAATAATTCAACTTTTGAAGAAAGTCAAAAGAGCTTCCAAGGCTCCTGTCATAATTTCTATTTGACACTTCTTTGAATAAATTTTTTTAATTTGGATTTTTCACTTTTTTGACAAAAAAAGTTGAAATTTTTTCTAAGTCCCAACTCAGAAGGGGACTTTGTCACTTTTTTGAAGAAAAAGATGAATTTGTACTTTTTCTTTTTTTCGATGAAAAAAGTTAAATTTGGATTTTTTCACTTTTTGGACAAAAAAAGTTGACATTTTTTCTAAGTACCAACTCAGAATGGGACTTTATCACTTTTTTTAAGAAAAAGATGAATTTGTACTTTTTCTTTTTTTCGATGAAAAAAGTTCAATTTGGATTTTTTAACTTTTTGGACAAAAAAAGTTGAAATTTTTTCTAAGTCCCAACTCAGAATGGGACTTTATCACTTTTTTGAAGAAAAAGATGAATTTGTATTCTTTCACTTTTTGGATGAAAAAAGTTCAATTTGGGTTTTTTCAGTTTTTGGACGTAAATAGTTGAAATTTTTTCAAAGTCCCCACTCAGAATGAGACTTTGTCACTTTTTTAAAGAAAAAGATGAATTTGTTCTTTTTCTTTTTTTCTATGAAAAAAGTTCAATTTGGATTTTTTCACTTTTTGGACAAAATAAGTTGAAATTTTTCCTAAGTCCCAACTCAGAATGGGACTTTATCACTTTTTTTGAAGAAAAATATGAATTTATACTTTTTCACTTTTTGGATGAAAAAAGTTCAATTTGTACTTTTTCACTTTTTGGACAACAAAAAGTTGACATTTTTTAGAAGTCCCAACTCAGAATGAGACTTTGTAATTTTTTTGAAGAAAAAGATGTGTTTTTTTTTCACTTTTTGGATGAAAAAAGTTCAATTTGGATTTTTTCACTTTTTGGACAAAAAAGTTGATTTTTTTTCTAAATCTCTACTCAGAATGGGGCCTTATCTCTTTTTTGACGAAAAATATGAATTCTTTTTCACTATCTGGATCAAAAAAGTTGATCTTTCCATTCAAAAAGTCAAAATGTCCCATTCTGACATGTAAAGCGGCACACATGTCACCTTAGACAAAAGTTGAAATTTTTTCTAAGTCCCAATTCAGAATGGGACTTTGTCACTTTTTTGAAGAAAAAGATGAATTTGTTCTTGTTAATTTTTTTGATGAAAAAAGTTCAATTTGGATTTTTTCACTTTTTGGACAAAAAAAGTTGAAATTTTTTCTAAGTCCCCACACAGAATGGGACTTTGTCACTTTTGTGAAGAAAAAGCGGATTTTTTTTTTTCACTTTTTGGATGAAAAAGTTCAATTTGGATTTTTTCACTTTTCGGATGAAAAAAGTTGAAATTGTTTCTAAGTCCCCACTCAGAATGGGACTTTGTCACTTTTTTGAAGAAAAAATGGAATTTGGATTTTTTCACTTTTTGGACGAAAAAAGTTGAAATTATTTTTATGTCCCCAATCAGAATGGGACTTTGTCACTTTTTTGAAGAAAAAGATGAATTTATACTTTTTCACTTTTTGGATGAAAAAAGTTCAATTTGTATTTTTTGACTTTTTGGAAAAAAAAAGTTGAAATTATTTAGAAGTCCCAACTTAGAATGAGAGTTTGTCATTTTTTTGAAGAAAAAGATGTGTTTTTTTCACTTTTTGGATTAAAAAAGTTCAATTTGGATTTTTTCACTTTTTGGACAAAAAAAATGATTTTTTTTCTAAGTCTCTACTCAGAATGGGGCCTTATCTCTTTTTTGATGAAAAATATGAATTTGCACTTTTTCACTATCTGGATCATAAAAATTGATCTTTCCATTCAAAAAGTCAAAATGTCCCATTCTGACATGTGAAGCAGCACACATGTCACCTTAGACAAAAGTTGAATTATTTTCTAATTAAATAATTCAACTTTTGAAGAAAGTCAAAAGAGCTTCCAAGGCTCCTGTCATGATTTCTATTTGACACTTCTTTGAATAAATTTTTTTAATTTGGATTTTTCACTTTTTCGACAAAAAAAGTTGAAATTTTTTCTAAGTCCCAACTCAGAAGGGGACTTTGTCACTTTTTTGAAGAAAAAGATGAATTTGTTCTTTTTAATTTTTTTGATGAAAAAAGTTCAATTTGGATTTTTTCACTTTTTGGACAAAAAAAGGTTGACATTTTTTCTATGTCCCAACTCAGAATGCGACTTTGTCACTTTTTTGAAGAGAAAGATGAATTTGTACTTTTTCACTTTTTGGATGAAAAAAGTTCAATTTGTAATTTTCCACTTTTTGGACAAAAAAAGTTGAAAATGTTTTCAACTCCCAACTCAGAATTGGACTTTCTCACATTTTTGAGAAAAAGATGAATTTGTATTTTTTCACTTTTTGGATGAAAAAGTTCAATTTGGTTTTTTTCACTTTTTGGACGAAAAAAGTTGAAATTTTTTTTATGTCCCCAATCACAATGGGACTTTGTCACATTTTTGAGAAAAAGATGAATTTGTATTTTTTCACTTTTTGGATGAAAAAGTTCAATTTGGGTTTTTTCAGTTTTTGGACGTAAAAAGTTGAAATTATTTCAAAGTCCCAACTCAGAAGGGGACTTTGTCACTTTTTTGAAGAAAAAGATGAATTTGTTCTTTTTAATTTTTTTGATGAAAAAAGTTCCATTTGGATTTTTTCACTTTTTGGACAAAAAAAGTTGAAATTTTTTCTAAGTCCCAACTCAGAATGCGACTTTGTCACTTTTTTGAAGAGAAAGATGAATTTGTACTTTTTCACTTTTTGGATGAAAAAAGTTCAATTTGTAATTTTCCACTTTTTGGACAAAAAAAGTTGAAAATGTTTTCAACTCCCAACTCAGAATTGGACTTTCTCACTTTTTTGAAGAAAAAGATGAATTTATACTTTTTCACTTTTTGGATGAAAAAAGTTCAATTTGTAGTTTTTCACTTTTTGGACAAAAAAAGTTGAAATTTTTTAGAAGTCCCAACTTAGAATGAGACTTTGTCATTTTTTTGAAGAAAAAGATGTGTTTTTTTCACTTTTTGGACAACAAAAAGTTTACATTTTTTAGAGGTCCCAACTCAGAATGAGACTTTGTAATTTTTTTGAAGAAAAAGATGTGTTTTTTTTTCACTTTTTGGATTAAAAAAGTTCAATTTGGATTTTTTCACTTTTTGGACCAAAAAGTAGATTTTTTTTCTAAATCTCTACTCAGAATGGGGCCTTATCTCTTTTTTGACGAAAAATATGAATTTGCACTTTATCACTATTTGGATCAAAAAAGTTGATCTTTCCATTCAAAAAGTCAAAATGTCCCATTCTGACATGTAAAGCGGCACACATGTCACCTTATACAAAAGTTGAAAGTTTTTCTAATTCCCAATTCAGAATGGGAATTTGTCACTTTTTTGAAGAAAAAGATTAATTTGTTCTTGTTAATATTTTTGATGAAAAAAGTTCAATTTGGATTTTTTCACTTTTTGGACAAAAAAAGTTGAAATTTTTTCTAAGTCCCCACACAGAATGGGACTTTGTCACTTTTGTGAAGAAAAAGCGGATTTTTTTTTTTCACTTTTTGGATGAAAAAGTTCAATTTGGATTTTTTCACTTTTCGGATGAAAAAAGTTGAAATTGTTTCTAAGTCCCCACTCAGAATGGGACTTTGTCACTTTTTTGAAGAAAAAATGGAATTTGGATTTTTTCACTTTTTGGACGAAAAAAGTTGAAATTATTTTTATGTCCCCAATCAGAATGGGACTTTGTCACTTTTTTGAAGAAAAAGATGAATTTATACTTTTTCACTTTTTGGATGAAAAAAGTTCAATTTGTATTTTTTGACTTTTTGGAAAAAAAAAGTTGAAATTATTTAGAAGTCCCAACTTAGAATGAGAGTTTGTCATTTTTTTGAAGAAAAAGATGTGTTTTTTTCACTTTTTGGATTAAAAAAGTTCAATTTGGATTTTTTCACTTTTTGGACAAAAAAAATGATTTTTTTTCTAAGTCTCTACTCAGAATGGGGCCTTATCTCTTTTTTGATGAAAAATATGAATTTGCACTTTTTCACTATCTGGATCATAAAAATTGATCTTTCCATTCAAAAAGTCAAAATGTCCCATTCTGACATGTGAAGCAGCACACATGTCACCTTAGACAAAAGTTGAATTATTTTCTAATTAAATAATTCAACTTTTGAAGAAAGTCAAAAGAGCTTCCAAGGCTCCTGTCATAATTTCTATTTGACACTTCTTTGAATAAATTTTTTTAATTTGGATTTTTCACTTTTTTGACAAAAAAAGTTGAAATTTTTTCTAAGTCCCAACTCAGAAGGGGACTTTGTCACTTTTTTGAAGAAAAAGATGAATTTGTACTTTTTCTTTTTTTCGATGAAAAAAGTTAAATTTGGATTTTTTCACTTTTTGGACAAAAAAAGTTGACATTTTTTCTAAGTACCAACTCAGAATGGGACTTTATCACTTTTTTTAAGAAAAAGATGAATTTGTACTTTTTCTTTTTTTCGATGAAAAAAGTTCAATTTGGATTTTTTAACTTTTTGGACAAAAAAAGTTGAAATTTTTTCTAAGTCCCAACTCAGAATGGGACTTTATCACTTTTTTGAAGAAAAAGATGAATTTGTATTCTTTCACTTTTTGGATGAAAAAAGTTCAATTTGGGTTTTTTCAGTTTTTGGACGTAAATAGTTGAAATTTTTTCAAAGTCCCCACTCAGAATGAGACTTTGTCACTTTTTTAAAGAAAAAGATGAATTTGTTCTTTTTCTTTTTTTCTATGAAAAAAGTTCAATTTGGATTTTTTCACTTTTTGGACAAAATAAGTTGAAATTTTTCCTAAGTCCCAACTCAGAATGGGACTTTATCACTTTTTTTGAAGAAAAATATGAATTTATACTTTTTCACTTTTTGGATGAAAAAAGTTCAATTTGTACTTTTTCACTTTTTGGACAACAAAAAGTTGACATTTTTTAGAAGTCCCAACTCAGAATGAGACTTTGTAATTTTTTTGAAGAAAAAGATGTGTTTTTTTTTCACTTTTTGGATGAAAAAAGTTCAATTTGGATTTTTTCACTTTTTGGACAAAAAAGTTGATTTTTTTTCTAAATCTCTACTCAGAATGGGGCCTTATCTCTTTTTTGACGAAAAATATGAATTCTTTTTCACTATCTGGATCAAAAAAGTTGATCTTTCCATTCAAAAAGTCAAAATGTCCCATTCTGACATGTAAAGCGGCACACATGTCACCTTAGACAAAAGTTGAAATTTTTTCTAAGTCCCAATTCAGAATGGGACTTTGTCACTTTTTTGAAGAAAAAGATTAATTTGTTCTTGTTAATTTTTTTGATGAAAAAAGTTCAATTTGGATTTTTTCACTTTTTGGACAAAAAAAGTTGAAATTTTTTCTAAGTCCCCACACAGAATGGGACTTTGTCACTTTTGTGAAGAAAAAGCGGATTTTTTTTTTTCACTTTTTGGATGAAAAAGTTCAATTTGGATTTTTTCACTTTTCGGATGGAAAAAGTTGAAATTGTTTCTAAGTCCCCACTCAGAATGGGACTTTGTCACTTTTTTGAAGAAAAAATGGAATTTGGATTTTTTCACTTTTTGGAGGAAAAAAGTTGAAATTTTTTTTATGTCCCCTATCAGAATGGGACTTTGTCACTTTTTTGAAGAAAAAGATGAATTTATACTTTTTCACTTTTTGGATGAAAAAAGTTCAATTTGTATTTTTTCACTTTTTGGACAAAAAAAGTTGAAATTTTTTAGAAGTCCCAACTTAGAATGAGACTTTGTCATTTATTTGAAGAAAAAGATGTGTTTTTTTCACTTTTTGGATTAAAAAAGTTCAATTTGGATTTTTTCACTTTTTGGACAAAAAAAATGATTTTTTTTCTAAGTCTCTACTCAGAATGGGGCCTTATCTCTTTTTTGATGAAAAATTTGCACTTTTTCACTATCTGGATCATAAAAATTGATCTTTCCATTCAAAAAGTCAAAATGTCCCATTCTGACATGTGAAGCAGCACACATGTCACCTTAGACAAAAGTTGAATTATTTTCTAATTAAATAATTCAACTTTTGAAGAAAGTCAAAAGAGCTTCCAAGGCTCCTGTCATAATTTCTATTTGACACTTCTTTGAATAAATTTTTTTAATTTGGATTTTTCACTTTTTCGACAAAAAAAGTTGAAATTTTTTCTAAGTCCCAACTCAGAAGGGGACTTTGTCACTTTTTTGAAGAAAAAGATGAATTTGTTCTTTTTAATTTTTTTGATGAAAAAAGTTCAATTTGGATTTTTTCACTTTTTGGACAAAAAAAGGTTGACATTTTTTCTATGTCCCAACTCAGAATGCGACTTTGTCACTTTTTTGAAGAGAAAGATGAATTTGTACTTTTTCACTTTTTGGATGAAAAAAGTTCAATTTGTAATTTTCCACTTTTTGGACAAAAAAAGTTGAAAATGTTTTCAACTCCCAACTCAGAATTGGACTTTCTCACATTTTTGAGAAAAAGATGAATTTGTATTTTTTCACTTTTTGGATGAAAAAGTTCAATTTGGTTTTTTTCACTTTTTGGACGAAAAAAGTTGAAATTTTTTTTATGTCCCCAATCACAATGGGACTTTGTCACATTTTTGAGAAAAAGATGAATTTGTATTTTTTCACTTTTTGGATGAAAAAGTTCAATTTGGGTTTTTTCAGTTTTTGGACGTAAAAAGTTGAAATTATTTCAAAGTCCCAACTCAGAAGGGGACTTTGTCACTTTTTTGAAGAAAAAGATGAATTTGTTCTTTTTAATTTTTTTGATGAAAAAAGTTCCATTTGGATTTTTTCACTTTTTGGACAAAAAAAGTTGAAATTTTTTCTAAGTCCCAACTCAGAATGCGACTTTGTCACTTTTTTGAAGAGAAAGATGAATTCGTACTTTTTCACTTTTTGGATGAAAAAAGTTCAATTTGTAATTTTCCACTTTTTGGACAAAAAAAGTTGAAAATGTTTTCAACTCCCAACTCAGAATTGGACTTTCTCACTTTTTTGAAGAAAAAGATGAATTTATACTGTTTCACTTTTTGGATGAAAAAAGTTCAATTTGTATTTTTTCACTTTTTGGACAAAAAAAGTTGAAATTTTTTAGAAGTCCCAACTTAGAATGAGACTTTGTCATTTTTTTGAAGAAAAAGATGTGTTTTTTTCACTTTTTGGACAACAAAAAGTTTACATTTTTTAGAGGTCCCAACTCAGAATGAGACTTTGTAATTTTTTTGAAGAAAAAGATGTGTTTTTTTTTCACTTTTTGGATTAAAAAAGTTCAATTTGGATTTTTTCACTTTTTGGACAAAAAAGTAGATTTTTTTTCTAAATCTCTACTCAGAATGGGGCCTTATCTCTTTTTTGACGAAAAATATGAATTTGCACTTTTTCACTATTTGGATCAAAAAAGTTGATCTTTCCATTCAAAAAGTCAAAATGTCCCATTCTGACATGTAAAGCGGCACACATGTCACCTTATACAAAAGTTGAAAGTTTTTCTAATTCCCAATTCAGAATGGGAATTTGTCACTTTTTTGAAGAAAAAGATTAATTTGTTCTTGTTAATTTTTTTGATGAAAAAAGTTCAATTTGGATTTTTTCACTTTTTGGACAAAAAAAGTTGAAATTTTTTCTAAGTCCCCACACAGAATGGGACTTTGTCACTTTTGTGAAGAAAAAGCGGATTTTTTTTTTTTCACTTTTTGGATGAAAAAGTTCAATTTGGATTTTTTCACTTTTCGGATGAAAAAAGTTGAAATTGTTTCTAAGTCCCCACTCAGAATGGGACTTTGTCACTTTTTTGAAGAAAAAATGGAATTTGGATTTTTTCACTTTTTGGACGAAAAAAGTTGAAATTATTTTTATGTCCCCAATCAGAATGGGACTTTGTCACTTTTTTAAGAAAAAGATGAATTTATACTTTTTCACTTTTTGGATGAAAAAAGTTCAATTTGTATTTTTTGACTTTTTGGAAAAAAAAAGTTGAAATTATTTAGAAGTCCCAACTTAGAATGAGAGTTTGTCATTTTTTTGAAGAAAAAGATGTGTTTTTTTCACTTTTTGGATTAAAAAAGTTCAATTTGGATTTTTTTACTTTTTGGACAAAAAAAAATATTTTTTTTCTAAGTCTCTACTCAGAATGGGGCCTTATCTCTTTTTTGATGAAAAATATGAATTTGCACTTTTTCACTATCTGGATCATAAAAATTGATCTTTCCATTCAAAAAGTCAAAATGTCCCATTCTGACATGTGAAGCAGCACACGTCACCTTAGACAAAAGTTGAATTATTTTCTAATTAAATAATTCAACTTTTGAAGAAAGTCAAAAGAGCTTCCAAGGCTCCTGTCATAATTTCTATTTGACACTTCTTTGAATAAATTTTTTTAATTTGGATTTTTCACTTTTTTGACAAAAAAAGTTGAAATTTTTTCTAAGTCCCAACTCAGAAGGGGACTTTGTCACTTTTTTGAAGAAAAAGATGAATTTGTACTTTTTCTTTTTTTCGATGAAAAAAGTTCAATTTGGATTGTTTCACTTTTTGGACAAAAAAAGTTGAAATTTTTTCTAAGTACCAACTCAGAATGGGACTTTATCACTTTTTTTAAGAAAAAGATGAATTTGTACTTTTTCTTTTTTTCGATGAAAAAAGTTCAATTTGGATTTTTTAACTTTTTGGACAAAAAAAGTTGAAATTTTTTCTAAGTCCCAACTCAGAATGGGACTTTATCACTTTTTTGAAGAAAAAGATGAATTTGTATTCTTTCACTTTTTGGATGAAAAAAGTTCAATTTGGGTTTTTTCAGTTTTTGGACGTAAATAGTTGAAATTTTTTCAAAGTCCCCACTCAGAATGAGACTTTGTCACTTTTTTAAAGAAAAAGATGAATTTGTTCTTTTTCTTTTTTTCTATGAAAAAAGTTCAATTTGGATTTTTTCACTTTTTGGACAAAATAAGTTGAAATTTTTCCTAAGTCCCAACTCAGAATGGGACTTTATCACTTTTTTTGAAGAAAAATATGAATTTATACTTTTTCACTTTTTGGATGAAAAAAGTTCAATTTGTACTTTTTCACTTTTTGGACAACAAAAAGTTGACATTTTTTAGAAGTCCCAACTCAGAATGAGACTTTGTAATTTTTTTGAAGAAAAAGATGTGTTTTTTTTTCACTTTTTGGATGAAAAAAGTTCAATTTGGATTTTTTCACTTTTTGGACAAAAAAGTTGATTTTTTTTCTAAATCTCTACTCAGAATGGGGCCTTATCTCTTTTTTGACGAAAAATATGAATTCTTTTTCACTATCTGGATCAAAAAAGTTGATCTTTCCATTCAAAAAGTCAAAATGTCCCATTCTGACATGTAAAGCGGCACACATGTCACCTTATACAAAAGTTGAAAGTTTTTCTAATTCCCAATTCAGAATGGGAATTTGTCACTTTTTTGAAGAAAAAGATTAATTTGTTCTTGTTAATTTTTTTGATGAAAAAAGTTCAATTTGGATTTTTTCACTTTTTGGACAAAAAAAGTTGAAATTTTTTCTAAGTCCCCACACAGAATGGGACTTTGTCACTTTTGTGAAGAAAAAGCGGATTTTTTTTTTTTCACTTTTTGGATGAAAAAGTTCAATTTGGATTTTTTCACTTTTCGGATGAAAAAAGTTGAAATTGTTTCTAAGTCCCCACTCAGAATGGGACTTTATCACTTTTTTGAAGAAAAAATGGAATTTGGATTTTTTCACTTTTTGGATGAAAAAAGTTGAAATTTTTTTTATGTCCCCAATCAGAATGGGACTTTGTCACTTTTTTGAAGAAAAAGATGAATTTATACTTTTTCACTTTTTGGATGAAAAAAGTTCAATTTGTATTTTTTGACTTTTTGGAAAAAAAAAGTTGAAATTATTTAGAAGTCCCAACTTAGAATGAGAGTTTGTCATTTTTTTGAAGAAAAAGATGTGTTTTTTTCACTTTTTGGATTAAAAAAGTTCAATTTGGATTTTTTCACTTTTTGGACAAAAAAAATGATTTTTTTTCTAAGTCTCTACTCAGAATGGGGCCTTATCTCTTTTTTGATGAAAAATATGAATTTGCACTTTTTCACTATCTGGATCATAAAAATTGATCTTTCCATTCAAAAAGTCAAAATGTCCCATTCTGACATGTGAAGCAGCACACATGTCACCTTAGACAAAAGTTGAATTATTTTTTAATTAAATAATTCAACTTTTGAAGAAAGTCAAAAGAGCTTCCAAGGCTCCTGTCATAATTTCTATTTGACACTTCTTTGAATACATTTTTTTAATTTGGATTTTTTACTTTTTTGACAAAAAAAGTTGAAATTTTTTCTAAGTCCCAACTCAGAAGGGGACTTTGTCACTTTTTTGAAGAAAAAGATGAATTTGTACTTTTTCTTTTTTTCGATGAAAAAAGTTCAATTTGGATTTTTTCACTTTTTGGACAAAAAAAGTTGAAATTTTTTCTAAGTACCAACTCAGAATGGGACTTTATCACTTTTTTTAAGAAAAAGATGAATTTGTACTTTTTCTTTTTTTCGATGAAAAAAGTTCAATTTGGATTTTTTAACTTTTTGGACAAAAAAAGTTGAAATTTTTTCTAAGTCCCAACTCAGAATGGGACTTTATCACTTTTTTGAAGAAAAAGATGAATTTGTATTCTTTCACTTTTTGGATGAAAAAAGTTCAATTTGGGTTTTTTCAGTTTTTGGACGTAAATAGTTGAAATTTTTTCAAAGTCCCCACTCAGAATGAGACTTTGTCACTTTTTTAAAGAAAAAGATGAATTTGTTCTTTTTCTTTTTTTCTATGAAAAAAGTTCAATTTGGATTTTTTCACTTTTTGGACAAAATAAGTTGAAATTTTTCCTAAGTCCCAACTCAGAATGGGACTTTATCACTTTTTTTGAAGAAAAATATGAATTTATACTTTTTCACTTTTTGGATGAAAAAAGTTCAATTTGTACTTTTTCACTTTTTGGACAACAAAAAGTTGACATTTTTTAGAAGTCCCAACTCAGAATGAGACTTTGTAATTTTTTTGAAGAAAAAGATGTGTTTTTTTTTCACTTTTTGGATGAAAAAAGTTCAATTTGGATTTTTTCACTTTTTGGACAAAAAAGTTGATTTTTTTTCTAAATCTCTACTCAGAATGGGGCCTTATCTCTTTTTTGACGAAAAATATGAATTCTTTTTCACTATCTGGATCAAAAAAGTTGATCTTTCCATTCAAAAAGTCAAAATGTCCCATTCTGACATGTAAAGCGGCACACATGTCACCTTAGACAAAAGTTGAAATTTTTTCTAAGTCCCAATTCAGAATGGGACTTTGTCACTTTTTTGAAGAAAAAGATGAATTTGTTCTTGTTAATTTTTTTGATGAAAAAAGTTCAATTTGGATTTTTTCACTTTTTGGACAAAAAAAGTAGAAATTTTTTCTAAGTCCCCACACAGAATGGGACTTTGTCACTTTTGTGAAGAAAAAGCGGATTTTTTTTTTTCACTTTTTGGATGAAAAAGTTCAATTTGGATTTTTTCACTTTTCGGATGGAAAAAGTTGAAATTGTTTCTAAGTCCCCACTCAGAATGGGACTTTGTCACTTTTTTGAAGAAAAAATGGAATTTGGATTTTTTCACTTTTTGGATGAAAAAAGTTGAAATTTTTTTTATGTCCCCTATCAGAATGGGACTTTGTCACTTTTTTGAAGAAAAAGATGAATTTATACTTTTTCACTTTTTGGATGAAAAAAGTTCAATTTGTATTTTTTCACTTTTTGGACAAAAAAAGTTGAAATTTTTTAGAAGTCCCAACTCAGAATGAAACTTTGTCATTTTTTTGAAGAAAAAGATGTGTTTTTTTCACTTTTTGGATTAAAAAATTTCAATTTGGATTTTTTCACTTTTTGGACAAAAAAAATGATTTTTTTTCTAAGTCTCTACTCAGAATGGGGCCTTATCTCTTTTTTGATGAAAAATATGAATTTGCACTTTTTCACTATCTGGATCATAAAAATTGATCTTTCCATTCAAAAAGTCAAAATGTCCCATTCTGACATGTGAAGCAGCACACAGGTCACCTTAGACAAAAGTTGAATTATTTTCTAATTAAATAATTCAACTTTTGAAGAAAGTCAAAAGAGCTTCCAAGGCTCCTGTCATAATTTCTATTTGACACTTCTTTGAATACATTTTTTTAATTTGGATTTTTCACTTTTTCGACAAAAAAAGTTGAAATTTTTTCAAAGTCCCCACTCAGAAGGGGAGTTTGTCACTTTTTTGAAGAAAAAGATGAATTTGTTCTTTTTAATTTTTTTGATGAAAAAAGTTCCATTTGGATTTTTTCACTTTTTGGACAAAAAAAGTTGAAATTTTTTCTAAGTCCCAACTCAGAATGGGACTTTATCACTTTTTTGAAGAAAAAGATGAATTTGTATTCTTTCACTTTTTGGATGAAAAAAGTTCAATTTGGGTTTTTTCAGTTTTTGGACGTAAAAAGTTGAAATTTTTTCAAAGTCCCCACTCAGAATGAGACTTTGTCACTTTTTTTAAGAAAAAGATGAATTTGTTCTTTTTCTTTTTTTCGATGAAAAAAGTTCAATTTGGATTTTTTCTCTTTTTGGACTAAAAAAGTTGAAATTTTTCCTAAGTCCCAACTCAGAATGGGACTTTATCACTTTTTTTGAAGAAAAAGATGAATTTATACTTTTTCACTTTTTGGATGAAAAAAGTTCAATTTGTACTTTTTCACTTTTTGGACAACAAAAAGTTTACATTTTTTAGAAGTCCCAACTCAGAATGAGACTTTGTCATTTTTTTGAAGAAAAAGATGTGTTTTTTTTCCACTTTTTGGATTAAAAAAGTTCAATTTGGATTTTTTCACTTTTTGGACAAAAAAGTTGATTTTTTTTCTAAATCTCTACTCAGAATGGGGCCTTATCTCTTTTTTGACGAAAAATATGAATTTGCACTTTTTCACTATCTGGATCAAAAAAGTTGATCTTTCCATTCAAAAAGTCAAAATGTCCCATTCTGACATGTAAAGCGGCACACATGTCACCTTAGACAAAAGTTGAAATTTTTTCTAAGTCCCAATTCAGAATGGGACTTTGTCACTTTTTTGAAGAAAAAGATTAATTTGTTCTTGTTAATTTTTTTGATGAAAAAAGTTCAATTTGGATTTTTTCACTTTTTGGACAAAAAAAGTTGAAATTTTTTCTAAGTCCCCACACAGAATGGGACTTTGTCACTTTTTTGAAGAAAAAATGGAATTTGGATTTTTTCACTTTTTGGATGAAAAAGTTCAATTTGGATTTTTTCACTTTTCGGATGGAAAAAGTTGAAATTGTTTCTAAGTCCCCACTCAGAATGGGACTTTGTCACTTTTTTGAAGAAAAAATGGAATTTGGATTTTTTCACTTTTTGGAGGAAAAAAGTTGAAATTTTTTTTATGTCCCCTATCAGAATGGGACTTTGTCACTTTTTTGAAGAAAAAGATGAATTTATACTTTTTCACTTTTTTGATTAAAAAAGTTCAATTTGTATTTTTTCACTTTTTGGACAAAAAAAGTTGAAATTTTTTAGAAGTCCCAACTTAGAATGAAACTTTGTCATTTTTTTGAAGAAAAAGATGTGTTTTTTTCACTTTTTGGATTAAAAAATTTCAATTTGGATTTTTTCACTTTTTGGACAAAAAAAAATCATTTTTTTTCTAAGTCTCTTCTCAGAATGGGGCCTTATCTCTTTTTTGATGAAAAATATGAATTTGCACTTTTTCACTATCTGGATCATAAAAATTGATCTTTCCATTCAAAAAGTCAAAATGTCCCATTCTGACATGTGAAGCAGCACACATGTCACCTTAGACAAAAGTTGAATTATTTTCTAATTAAATAATTCAACTTTTGAAGAAAGTCACAAGAGCTTCCAAGGCTCCTGTCATAATTTCTATTTGACACTTCTTTGAATACATTTTTTTAATTTGGATTTTTCACTTTTTCTACAAAAAAAGTTGAAATTTTTTCTAAGTCCCAACTCAGAAGGGGACTTTGTCACTTTTTTGAAGAAAAAGATGAATTTGTTCTTTTTAATTTTTTTGATGAAAAAAGTTCAATTTGGATTTTTTCACTTTTTGGACAAAAAAAGTTGACATTTTTTCTAAGTCCCAACTCAGAATGCGACTTTGTCACTTTTTTGAAGAGAAAGATGAATTTGTACTTTTTCACTTTTTGGATGAAAAAAGTTCAATTTGTAATTTTCCACTTTTTGGACAAAAAAAGTTGAAAATGTTTTCAACTCCCAACTCAGAATTGGACTTTCTCACATTTTTGAGAAAAAGATGAATTTGTATTTTTTCACTTTTTGGATGAAAAAGTTCAATTTGGGTTTTTTCACTTTTTGGACGAAAAAAGTTGAAATTTTTTTTATGTCCCCAATCAGAATGGGACTTTGTCACATTTTTGAGAAAAAGATGAATTTGTATTTTTTCACTTTTTGGATGAAAAAGTTAAATTTGGGTTTTTTCAGTTTTTGGACGTAAAAAGTTGAAATTATTTCAAAGTCCCAACTCAGAAGGGGACTTTGTCACTCTTTTGAAGAAAAAGATGAATTTGTTCTTTTTAATTTTTTTGATGAGAAAAGTTCCATTTGGATTTTTTCACTTTTTGGACAAAAAAAGTTGACATTTTTTCTAAGTCCCAACTCAGAATGCGACTTTGTCACTTTTTTGAAGAGAAAGATGAATTTGTACTTTTTCACTTTTTGGATGAAAAAAGTTCAATTTGTAATTTTCCACTTTTTGGACAAAAAAAGTTGAAAATGTTTTCAACTCCCAACTCAGAATTGGACTTTCTCACATTTTTGAGAAAAAGATGAATTTGTATTTTTTCACTTTTTGAATGAAAAAGTTCAATTTGGGTTTTTTCACTTTTTGGACGAAAACAGTTGAAATTTTTTTTATGTCCCCAATCAGAATGGGACTTTGTCACTTTTTTGAAGAAAAAGATGAATTTATGCTTTTTCACTTTTTGGATGAAAAAAGTTCAATTTGTATTTTTTCACTTTTTGGACAAAAAAAGTTGAAATTTTTTAGAAGTCCCAACTTAGAATGAGACTTTGTCATTTTTTTGAAGAAAAAGATGTGTTTTTTTCACTTTTTGGATTAAAAAAGTTCAATTTGGATTTTTTCACTTTTTGGACAAAAAAATAGATTTTTTTTCTAAGTCTCTACTCAGAATGGGCCTTATCTCTTTTTTGATGAAAAATATGAATTTGCACTTTTTCACTATCTGGATCATAAAAATGTATCTTTCCATTCAAAAAGTCAAAATGTACCATTCTGACACGTGAAGCAGCACACATGTCACCTTAGACAAAAGTTGAATTATTTTCTAATTAAATAATTCAACTTTTGAAGAAAGTCAAAAGAGCTTCCAAGGCTCCTGTCATAATTTCTATTTGACACTTCTTTGAATACATTTTTTTAATTTGGATTTTTCACTTTTTCGACAAAAAAAGTTGAAATTTTTTCTAAGTCCCAACTCAGAAATGGACTTTGTCACTTTTTTGAAGAAAAAGATGAATTTGTTCTTTTTAATTTTTTTGATGAAAAAAGTTCAGTTTGGATTTTTTCACTTTTTGGACAAAAAAATTTGACATTTTTTCTAAGTCCCAACTCAGAATGCGACTTTGTCACTTTTTTGAAGAGAAAGATGAATTTGTACTTTTTCACTTTTTGGATGAAAAAAGTTCAATTTGTAATTTTCCACTTTTTGGACAAAAAAAGTTGAAAATGTTTTCAACTCCCAACTCAGAATTGGACTTTCTCACATTTTTGAGAAAAAGATGAATTTGTATTTTTTGACTTTTTGCATGAAAAAGTTCAATTTGGGTTTTTTCAGTTTTTGGACGTAAAAAGTTAAAATTATTTCAAAGTCCCCACGCAGAATGGGACTTTGTCACTTTTTTTAAGAAAAAGATGAATTTGTACTTTTTCTTTTTTTCGATGAAAAAAGTTCCATTTGGATTTTTTCACTTTTTGGACAAAAAAAGTTGAAATTTTTTCTAAGTCCCAACTCAGAATGGGACTTTATCACTTTTTTGAAGAAAAAGATGAATTTGTACTCTTTCACTTTTTGGATGAAAAATGTTCAATTGGGGTTTTTTCAGTTTTTGGATGTAAAAAGTTGAAATTTTTTCTAAGTCCCCAATCAGAATGAGACTTTGTCACTTTTTTTAAGAAAAAGATGAATTTGTTCTTTTTCTTTTTTTCGATGAAAAAAGTTCAATTTGGATTTTTTCACTTTTTGGACAAAAAAAGTTGAAATTTTTCCTGAGTCCCAACTCAGAATGGGACTTTATCACTTTTTTTGAAGAAAAAGATTAATTTATACTTTTTCACTTTTTGGATGAAAAAAGTTCAATTTGTACTTTTTCACTTTTTGGACATTAAAAAGTTGAAATTGTTTCTAAGTCCCCACTCAGAATGGGACTTTGTCACTTTTTTGAAGAAAAAATGGAATTTGGATTTTTTCACTTTTTGGATGAAAAAAGTTGACATTTTTTTTATGTCCCCTATCAGAATGGGACTTTGTCACTTTTTTGAAGAAAAAGATGAATTTATACTTTTTCACTTTTTGGATGAAAAAAGTTCAATTTGTATTTTTTCACTATTTGGACAAAAAAAGTTGAAATTTTTTAGAAGTCCCAACTTAGAATGAAACTTTGTCATTTTTTTGAAGAAAAAGATGTGTTTTTTTCACTTTTTGGATTAAAAAATGTCAATTTGGATTTTTTCACTTTTTGGACAAAAAAAATGATTTTTTTTCTAAGTCTCTACTCAGAATGGGGCCTTATCTCTTTTTTGATGAAAAATATGAATTTGCACTTTTTCACTATCTGGATCATAAAAATTGATCTTTCCATTCAAAAAGTCAAAATGTCCCATTCTGACATGTGAAGCAGCACACATGTCACCTTAGACAAAAGTTGAATTATTTTCAAATTAAATAATTCAACTTTTGAAGAAAGTCAAAAGAGCTTCCAAGGCTCCTGTCATAATTTCTATTTGACACTTCTTTGAATAATTTTTTTTAATTTGGATTTTTCACTTTTTCGACAAAAAAAGTTGAAATTTTTTCAAAGTCCCCACTCAGAAGGGGACTTTGTCACTTTTTTTAAGAAAAAGATGAATTTGTTCTTTTTCTTTTTTTCGATGAAAAAAGTTCAATTTGGATTTTTTCACTTTTTGGACAAAAAAAGTTGAAATTTTTCCTGAGTCCCAACTCAGAATTGGACTTTATCACTTTTTTTGAAGAAAAAGATGAATTTATACTTTTTCACTTTTTGGATGAAAAAAGTTCAATTTGTACTTTTTCACTTTTTGGACAACAAAAAGTTGACATTTTTTAGAAGTCCCAACTCAGAATGAGACTTTGTCATTTTTTTGAAGAAAAAGATGTGGTTTTTTTTCACTTTTTGGATTAAAAAAGTTCAATTTGGATTTTTTCACTTTTTGGACAAAAAAGTTGATTTTTTTTCTAAATCTCTAAACAGAATGGGGCCTTATCTCTTTTTTGACGAAAAATATTTGCACTTTTTCACTATCTGGATCAAAAAAGTTGATCTTTCCATTCAAAAAGTCAAAATGTCCCATTCTGACATGTAAAGCGGCACACATGTCACCTTAGACAAAAGTTGAAATTTTTTCTAAGTCCCAATTCAGAATGGGACTTTGTCACTTTTTTGAAGAAAAAGATTAATTTGTTCTTGTTAATTTTTTTGATGAAAAAAGTTCAATTTGGATTTTTTCACTTTTTGGACAAAAAAAGTTGTCATTTTTTCTAAGTCCCAACTCAGAATGCGACTTTGTCACTTTTTTGAAGAGAAAGATGAATTTGTACTTTTTCACTTTTTGGATGAAAAAAGTTCAATTTGTAATTTTCCACTTTTTGGACAAAAAAAGTTGAAAATTTTTTCAACTCCCAACTCAGAATGGGACTTTCTCACATTTTTGCGAAAAAGATGAATTTGTATTTTTTCACTTTTTGGATGAAAAAGTTCAATTTGTTTTTTTTTTCACTTTTTGGACGAAAAAAGTTGAAATTTTTTTTATGTCCCCACTCAGAATGGGACTTTGTCACTTTTTTTAAGAAAAAGATGAATTTGTACTTTTTCTTTTTTTCGATGAAAAAAGTTCAATTTGGATTTTTTCACTTTTTGGACAAAAAAAGTTGAAATTTTTTCTAAGTCCCTACTCAGATTGGGACTTTATCACTTTTTTGAAGAAAAAGATGAATTTGTATTCTTTCACTTTTTGGATGAAAAAAGTTCCATTTGGGTTTTTTCAGTTTTTGGACAACAAAAAGTTGACATTTTTTAGAAGTCCCAACTCAGAATGAGACTTTGTAATTTTTTTGAAGAAAAAGATGTGTTTTTTTTTCACTTTTTGGATTAAAAAAGTTCAATTTGGATTTTTTCACTTTTTGGACAAAAAAGTAGATTTTTTTTCTAAATCTCTACTCAGAATGGGGCCTTATTTCTTTTTTGACAAAAAATATGAATTTGCACTTTTTCACTATTTGGATCAAAAAAGTTGATCTTTCCATTCAAAAAGTCAAAATGTCCCATTCTGACATGTAAAGCGGCACACATGTCACCTTATACAAAAGTTGAAAGTTTTTCTAATTCCCAATTCAGAATGGGAATTTGTCACTTTTTTGAAGAAAAAGATTAATTTGTTCTTGTTAATTTTTTTGATGAAAAAAGTTCAATTTGGATTTTTTCACTTTTTGGACAAAAAAAGTTGAAATTTTTTCTAAGTCCCCACACAGAATGGGACTTTGTCACTTTTGTGAAGAAAAAGCGGATTTTTTTTTTTCACTTTTTGGATGAAAAAGTTCAATTTGGATTTTTTCACTTTTCGGATGAAAAAAGTTGAAATTGTTTCTAAGTCCCCACTCAGAATGGGACTTTGTCACTTTTTTGAAGAAAAAATGGAATTTGGATTTTTTCACTTTTTGGACGAAAAAAGTTGAAATTATTTTTATGTCCCCAATCAGAATGGGACTTTGTCACTTTTTTGAAGAAAAAGATGAATTTATACTTTTTCACTGTTTGGATGAAAAAAGTTCAATTTGTATTTTTTGACTTTTTGGAAAAAAAAAGTTGAAATTATTTAGAAGTCCCAACTTAGAATGAGAGTTTGTCATTTTTTTGAAGAAAAAGATGTGTTTTTTTCACTTTTTGGATTAAAAAAGTTCAATTTGGATTTTTTCACTTTTTGGACAAAAAAAATGATTTTTTTTCTAAGTCTCTACTCAGAATGGGGCCTTATCTCTTTTTTGATGAAAAATATGAATTTGCACTTTTTCACTATCTGGATCATAAAAATTGATCTTTCCATTCAAAAAGTCAAAATGTCCCATTCTGACATGTGAAGCAGCACACATGTCACCTTAGACAAAAGTTGAATTATTTTCTAATTAAATAATTCAACTTTTGAAGAAAGTCAAAAGAGCTTCCAAGGCTCCTGTCATAATTTCTATTTGACACTTCTTTGAATAAATTTTTTTAATTTGGATTTTTCACTTTTTCGACAAAAAAAGTTGAAATTTTTTCTAAGTCCCAACTCAGAAGGGGACTTTGTCACTTTTTTGAAGAAAAAGATGAATTTGTTCTTTTTAATTTTTTTGATGAAAAAAGTTCAATTTGGATTTTTTCACTTTTTGGACAAAAAAAGTTGACATTTTTTCTATGTCCCAACTCAGAATGCGACTTTGTCACTTTTTTGAAGAGAAAGATGAATTTGTACTTTTTCACTTTTTGGATGAAAAAAGTTCAATTTGTAATTTTCCACTTTTTGGACAAAAAAAGTTGAAAATGTTTTCAACTCCCAACTCAGAATTGGACTTTCTCACATTTTTGAGAAAAAGATGAATTTGTATTTTTTCACTTTTTGGATGAAAAAGTTCAATTTGGTTTTTTTCACTTTTTGGACGAAAAAAGTTGAAATTTTTTTTATGTCCCCAATCACAATGGGACTTTGTCACATTTTTGAGAAAAAGATGAATTTGTATTTTTTCACTTTTTGGATGAAAAAGTTCAATTTGGGTTTTTTCAGTTTTTGGACGTAAAAAGTTGAAATTATTTCAAAGTCCCAACTCAGAAGGGGACTTTGTCACTTTTTTGAAGAAAAAGATGAATTTGTTCTTTTTAATTTTTTTGATGAAAAAAGTTCCATTTGGATTTTTTCACTTTTTGGACAAAAAAAGTTGAAATTTTTTCTAAGTCCCAACTCAGAATGCGACTTTGTCACTTTTTTGAAGAGAAAGATGAATTTGTACTTTTTCACTTTTTGGATGAAAAAAGTTAAATTTGTAATTTTCCACTTTTTGGACAAAAAAAGTTGAAAATGTTTTCAACTCCCAACTCAGAATTGGACTTTCTCACATTTTTGAGAAAAAGATGAATTTGTATTTTTTCACTTTTTGAATGAAAAAGTTCAATTTGGGTTTTTTCACTTTTTGGACGAAATAAGTTGAAATTTTTTTTATGTCC
Source organism: Pleurodeles waltl (assembly GCF_031143425.1). Taxonomy (NCBI): domain Eukaryota; kingdom Metazoa; phylum Chordata; class Amphibia; order Caudata; family Salamandridae; genus Pleurodeles; species Pleurodeles waltl. The sequence continues at coordinate 626,994,559 of NC_090449.1, forward strand.
CCAATCAGAATGGGACTTTGTCACTTTTTTGAAGAAAAAGATGAATTTATGCTTTTTCACTTTTTGGATGAAAAAAGTTCAATTTGTATTTTTTCACTTTTTGGGCAAAAAAAGTTGAAATGTTTTAGAAGTCCCAACTTAGAATGAGACTTTGTCATTTTTTTGAAGAAAAAGATGTGTTTTTTTCACTTTTTGGATTAAAAAAGTTCAATTTGGATTTTTTCACTTTTTGGACAAAAAAATAGATTTTTTTTCTAAGTCTCTACTCAGAATGGGCCTTATCTCTTTTTTGATGAAAAATATGAATTTGCACTTTTTCACTATCTGGATCATAAAAATGTATCTTTCCATTCAAAAAGTCAAAATGTCCCATTCTGACATGTGAAGCAGCACACATGTCACCTTAGACAAAAGTTGAATTATTTTCTAATTAAATAATTCAACTTTTGAAGAAAGTCAAAAGAGCTTCCAAGGCTCCTGTCATAATTTCTATTTGACACTTCTTTGAATAAATTTTTTTAATTTGGATTTTTCACTTTTTGGACAAAAAAAGTTGAAATTTTTTCTAAGTCCCAACTCAGAAGGGGACTTTGTACTTTGTCACTTTTTTGAAGAAAAAGATGAATTTGTACTTTTTCACTTTTTGGATGAAAAAAGTTCAATTTGTAATTTTCCACTTTTTGGACAAAAAAAGTTGAAAATGTTTTCAACTCCCAACTCAGAATTGGACTTTCTCACATTTTTGAGAAAAAGATGAATTTGTATTTTTTCACTTTTTGGATGAAAATGTTAAATTTGGGTTTTTTCAGTTTTTGGACGTAAAAAGTTGAAATTATTTCAAAGTCCCAACTCAGAAGGGGACTTTGTCACTTTTTTGAAGAAAAAGATGAATTTGTTCTTTTTAATTTTTTTGATGAAAAAAGTTCAATTTGGATTTTTTCACTTTTTGGACAAAAAAAGTTGACATTTTTTCTAAGTCCCAACTCAGAATGCGACTTTGTCACTTTTTTGAAGAGAAAGATGAATTTGTACTTTTTCACTTTTTGGATGAAAAAAGTTCAATTTGTAATTTTCCACTTTTTGGACAAAAAAAGTTGAAAATGTTTTCAACTCCCAACTCAGAATTGGACTTTCTCACATTTTTGAGAAAAAGATGAATTTATATTTTTTCACTTTTTGGATGAAAAAGTTAAATTTGTGTTTTTTCAGTTTTTGGACGTAAAAAGTTGAAATTATTTCAAAGTCCCAACTCAGAAGGGGACTTTGTCACTTTTTTGAAGAAAAAGATGAATTTGTACTTTTTCTTTTTTTCAATGAAAAAAGTTCAATTTGGATTTTTTCACTTTTTGGACAAAAAAAGTTGAAATTTTTCCTAAGTCCCAACTCAGAATGGGACTTTATCACTTTTTTTGAAGAAAAATATGAATTTATACTTTTTCACTTTTTGGATGAAAAAAGTTCAATTTGTACTTTTTCACTTTTTGGACAACAAAAAGTTGACATTTTTTAGAAGTCCCAACTCAGAATGAGACTTTGTAATTTTTTTGTAGAAAAAGATGTGTTTTTTTTTCACTTTTTGGATTAAAAAAGTTCAATTTGGATTTTTTCACTTTTTGGACAAAAAAGTTGATTTTTTTTCTAAATCTCTTCTCAGAATGGGGCCTTATCTCTTTTTTGACGAAAAATATGAATTTGCACTTTTTCACTATCTGGATCAAAAAAGTTGATCTTTCCATTCAAAAAGTCAAAATGTCCCATTCTGACATGTAAAGCGGCACACATGTCACCTTAGACAAAAGTTGAAATTTTTTCTAAGTCCCAATTCAGAATGGGACTTTGTCACTTTTTTGAAGAAAAAGATTAATTTGTTCTTGTTAATTTTTTTGATGAAAAAAGTTCAATTTGGATTTTTTCACTTTTTGGACAAAAAAAGTTGAAATTTTTTCTAAGTCCCCACACAGAATGGGACTTTGTCACTTTTGTGAAGAAAAAGCGGATTTTTTTTTTTCACTTTTTGGATGAAAAAGTTCAATTTGGATTTTTTCACTTTTCGGATGGAAAAAGTTGAAAATGTTTCTAAGTCCCCACTCAGAATGGGACTTTGTCACTTTTTTGAAGAAAAAATGGAATTTGGATTTTTTCACTTTTTGGATGAAAAAAGTTGAAATTTTTTTTATGTCCCCTATCAGAATGGGACTTTGTCACTTTTTTGAAGAAAAAGATGAATTTAAACTTTTTCACTTTTTGGATGAAAAAAGTTCAATTTGTATTTTTTCACTTTTTGGACAAAAAAAGTTGAAATTTTTTAGAAGTCCCAACTCAGAATGAAACTTTGTCATTTTTTTGAAGAAAAAGATGTGTTTTTTTCACTTTTTGGATTAAAAAATTTCAATTTGGATTTTTTCACTTTTTGGACAAAAAAAATGATTTTTTTTCTAAGTCTCTACTCAGAATGGGGCCTTATCTCTTTTTTGATGAAAAATATGAATTTGCACTTTTTCACTATCTGGATCATAAAAATTGATCTTTCCATTCAAAAAGTCAAAATGTCCCATTCTGACATGTGAAGCAGCACACATGTCACCTTAGACAAAAGTTGAATTATTTTCTAATTAAATAATTCAACTTTTGAAGAAAGTCAAAAGAGCTTCCAAGGCTCCTGTCATAATTTCTATTTGACACTTCTTTGAATACATTTTTTTAATTTGGATTTTTCACTTTTTCGACAAAAAAAGTTGAAATTTTTTCAAAGTCCCCACTCAGAAGGGGAGTTTGTCACTTTTTTGAAGAAAAAGATGAATTTGTTCTTTTTAATTTTTTTGATGAAAAAAGTTCCATTTGGATTTTTTCACTTTTTGGACAAAAAAAGTTGAAATTTTTTCTAAGTCCCAACTCAGAATGGGACTTTATCACTTTTTTGAAGAAAAAGATGAATTTGTATTCTTTCACTTTTTGGATGAAAAAAGTTCAATTTGGGTTTTTTCAGTTTTTGGACGTAAAAAGTTGAAATTTTTTCAAAGTCCCCACTCAGAATGAGACTTTGTCACTTTTTTTAAGAAAAAGATGAATTTGTTCTTTTTCTTTTTTTCGATGAAAAAAGTTCAATTTGGATTTTTTCTCTTTTTGGACTAAAAAAGTTGAAATTTTTCCTAAGTCCCAACTCAGAATGGGACTTTATCACTTTTTTTGAAGAAAAAGATGAATTTATACTTTTTCACTTTTTGGATGAAAAAAGTTCAATTTGTACTTTTTCACTTTTTGGACAACAAAAAGTTTACATTTTTTAGAAGTCCCAACTCAGAATGAGACTTTGTAATTTTTTTGAAGAAAAAGATGTGTTTTTTTTCCACTTTTTGGATTAAAAAAGTTCAATTTGGATTTTTTCACTTTTTGGACAAAAAAGTTGATTTTTTTTCTAAATCTCTACTCAGAATGGGGCCTTATCTCTTTTTTGACGAAAAATATGAATTTGCACTTTTTCACTATCTGGATTAAAAAAGTTGATCTTTCCATTCAAAAAGTCAAAATGTCCCATTCTGACATGTAAAGCGGCACACATGTCACCTTAGACAAAAGTTGAAATTTTTTCTAAGTCCCAATTCAGAATGGGACTTTGTCACTTTTTTGAAGAAAAAGATTAATTTGTTCTTGTTAATTTTTTTGATGAAAAAAGTTCAATTTGGATTTTTTCACTTTTTGGACAAAAAAAGTTGAAATTTTTTCTAAGTCCCCACACAGAATGGGACTTTGTCACTTTTTTGAAGAAAAAATGGAATTTGGATTTTTTCACTTTTTGGATGAAAAAGTTCAATTTGGATTTTTTCACTTTTCGGATGGAAAAAGTTGAAATTGTTTCTAAGTCCCCACTCAGAATGGGACTTTGTCACTTTTTTGAAGAAAAAATGGAATTTGGATTTTTTCACTTTTTGGAGGAAAAGAGTTGAAATTTTTTTTATGTCCCCTATCAGAATGGGACTTTGTCACTTTTTTGAAGAAAAAGATGAATTTATACTTTTTCACTTTTTTGATGAAAAAAGTTCAATTTGTATTTTTTCACTTTTTGGACAAAAAAAGTTGAAATTTTTTAGAAGTCCCAACTTAGAATGAAACTTTGTCATTTTTTTGAAGAAAAAGATGTGTTTTTTTCACTTTTTGGATTAAAAAATTTCAATTTGGATTTTTTCACTTTTTGGACAAAAAAAATCATTTTTTTTCTAAGTCTCTTCTCAGAATGGGGCCTTATCTCTTTTTTGATGAAAAATATGAATTTGCACTTTTTCACTATCTGGATCATAAAAATTGATCTTCCCATTCAAAAAGTCAAAATGTCCCATTCTGACATGTGAAGCAGCACACATGTCACCTTAGACAAAAGTTGAATTATTTTCTAATTAAATAATTCAACTTTTGAAGAAAGTCACAAGAGCTTCCAAGGCTCCTGTCATAATTTCTATTTGACACTTCTTTGAATACATTTTTTTAATTTGGATTTTTCACTTTTTCTACAAAAAAAGTTGAAATTTTTTCTAAGTCCCAACTCAGAAGGGGACTTTGTCACTTTTTTAAAGAAAAAGATGAATTTGTTCTTTTTAATTTTTTTGATGAAAGAAGTTCAATTTGGATTTTTTCACTTTTTGGACAAAAAAAGTTGACATTTTTTCTAAGTCCCAACTCAGAATGCGACTTTGTCACTTTTTTGAAGAGAAAGATGAATTTGTACTTTTTCACTTTTTGGATGAAAAAAGTTCAATTTGTAATTTTCCACTTTTTGGACAAAAAAAGTTGAAAATGTTTTCAACTCCCAACTCAGAATTGGACTTTCTCACATTTTTGAGAAAAAGATGAATTTGTATTTTTTCACTTTTTGGATGAAAAAGTTCAATTTGGGTTTTTTCACTTTTTGGACGAAAAAAGTTGAATTTTTTTTTATGTCCCCAATCAGAATGGGACTTTGTCACATTTTGAGAAAAAGATGAATTTGTATTTTTTCACTTTTTGGATGAAAAAGTTAAATTTGGGTTTTTTCAGTTTTTGGACGTAAAAAGTTGAAATTATTTCAAAGTCCCAACTCAGAAGGGGACTTTGTCACTCTTTTGAAAATAAAGATGAATTTGTTCTTTTTAATTTTTTTGATGAGAAAAGTTCCATTTGGATTTTTTCACTTTTTGGACAAAAATAGTTGACATTTTTTCTAAGTCCCAACTCAGAATGCGACTTTGTCACTTTTTTGAAGAGAAAGATGAATTTGTACTTTTTCACTTTTTGGATGAAAAAAGTTCAATTTGTAATTTTCCACTTTTTGGACAAAAAAAGTTGAAAATGTTTTCAACTCCCAACTCAGAATTGGACTTTCTCACATTTTGAGAAAAAGATGAATTTGTATTTTTTCACTTTTTGAATGAAAAAGTTCAATTTGGGTTTTTTCACTTTTTGGACGAAAACAGTTGAAATTTTTTTTATGTCCCCAATCAGAATGGGACTTTGTCACTTTTTTGAAGAAAAAGATGAATTTATGCTTTTTCACTTTTTGGATGAAAAAAGTTCAATTTGTATTTTTTCACTTTTTGGACAAAAAAAGTTGAAATTTTTTAGAAGTCCCAACTTAGAATGAGACTTTGTCATTTTTTTGAAGAAAAAGATGTGTTTTTTTCACTTTTTGGATTAAAAAAGTTCAATTTGGATTTTTTCACTTTTTGGACAAAAAAATAGATTTTTTTCTAAGTCTCTACTCAGAATGGGCCTTATCTCTTTTTTGATGAAAAATATGAATTTGCACTTTTTCACTATCTGGATCATAAAAATGTATCTTTCCATTCAAAAAGTCAAAATGTACCATTCTGACACGTGAACCAGCACACATGTCACCTTAGACAAAAGTTGAATTATTTTCTAATTAAATAATTCAACTTTTGAAGAAAGTCAAAAGAGCTTCCAAGGCTCCTGTCATAATTTCTATTTGACACTTCTTTGAATAAATTTTTTTAATTTGGATTTTTCACTTTTTCGACAAAAAAAGTTGAAATTTTTTCTAAGTCCCAACTCAGAAATGGACTTTGTCACTTTTTTGAAGAAAAAGATGAATTTGTTCTTTTAATTTTTTTGATGAAAAAAGTTCAATTTGGATTTTTTCACTTTTTGGACAAAAAAATTTGACATTTTTTCTAAGTCCCAACTCAGAATGCGACTTTGTCACTTTTTTGAAGAGAAAGATGAATTTGTACTTTTTCACTTTTTGGATGAAAAAAGTTCAATTTGTAATTTTCCACTTTTTGGACAAAAAAAGTTGAAAATGTTTTCAACTCCCAACTCAGAATTGGACTTTCTCACATTTTTGAGAAAAAGATGAATTTGTATTTTTTCACTTTTTGCATGAAAAAGTTCAATTTGGGTTTTTTCAGTTTTTGGACGTAAAAAGTTAAAATTATTTCAAAGTCCCCACGCAGAATGGGACTTTGTCACTTTTTTTAAGAAAAAGATGAATTTGTACTTTTTCTTTTTTTCGATGAAAAAAGTTCCATTTGGATTTTTTCACTTTTTGGACAAAAAAAGTTGAAATTTTTTCTAAGTCCCAACTCAGAATGGGACTTTATCACTTTTTTGAAGAAAAAGATGAATTTGTACTCTTTCACTTTTTGGATGAAAAATGTTCAATTGGGGTTTTTTCAGTTTTGGATGTAAAAAAGTTGAAATTTTTTCTAAGTCCCCAATCAGAATGAGACTTTGTCACTTTTTTTAAGAAAAAGATGAATTTGTTCTTTTTCTTTTTTTCGATGAAAAAAGTTCAATTTGGATTTTTTCACTTTTTGGACAAAAAAAGTTGAAATTTTTCCTGAGTCCCAACTCAGAATGGGACTTTATCACTTTTTTTGAAGAAAAAGATGAATTTATACTTTTTCACTTTTTGGATGAAAAAAGTTCAATTTGTACTTTTTCACTTTTTGGACAACAAAAAGTTGACATTTTTTAGAAGTCCCAACTCAGAATGAGACTTTGTAATTTTTTTGAAGAAAAAGATGTATTTTTTTTTCACTTTTTGGATTAAAAAAGTTCAATTTGGATTTTTTCACTTTTTGGACAAAAAAGTTGATTTTTTTTCTGAATCTCTACTCAGAATGGGGCCTTATCTCTTTTTTGACGAAAAATATGAATTTGCACTTTTTCACTATCTGGATCAAAAAAGTTGATCTTTCCATTCAAAAAGTCAAAATGTCCCATTCTGACATGTAAAGCGGCACACATGTCACCTTAGACAAAAGTTGAAATTTTTTCTAAGTCCCAATTCAGAATGGGACTTTGTCACATTTTTGAAGAAAAAGATGAATTTGTTCTTGTTAATTTTTTTGATGAAAAAAGTTCAATTTGGATTTTTTCACTTTTTGGACAAAAAAAGTTGACATTTTTTCTAAGTCCCCACACAGAATGGGACTTTGTCACTTTTGTGAAGAAAAAGCGGATTTTTTTTTTTTCACTTTTTGGATGAAAAAGTTCAATTTGGATTTTTTCACTTTTCGGATGGAAAAAGTTGAAATTGTTTCTAAGTCCCCACTCAGAATGGGACTTTGTCACTTTTTTGAAGAAAAAATGGAATTTGGATTTTTTCACTTTTTGGATGAAAAAAGTTGACATTTTTTTTATGTCCCCTATCAGAATGGGACTTTGTCACTTTTTTGAAGAAAAAGATGAATTTATACTTTTTCACTTTTTGGATGAAAAAAGTTCAATTTGTATTTTTTCACTATTTGGACAAAAAAAGTTGAAATTTTTTAGAAGTCCCAACTTAGAATGAAACTTTGTCATTTTTTTGAAGAAAAAGATGTGTTTTTTTCACTTTTTGGATTAAAAAATGTCAATTTGGATTTTTTCACTTTTTGGACAAAAAAAATGATTTTTTTTCTAAGTCTCTACTAAGAATGGGCCTTATCTCTTTTTTGATGAAAAATATGAATTTGCACTTTTTCACTATCTGGATCATAAAAATTGATCTTTCCATTCAAAAAGTCAAAATGTCCCATTCTGACATGTGAAGCAGCACACATGTCACCTTAGACAAAAGTTGAATTATTTTCAAATTAAATAATTCAACTTTTGAAGAAAGTCAAAAGAGCTTCCAAGGCTCCTGTCATAATTTCTATTTGACACTTCTTTGAATAATTTTTTTTAATTTGGATTTTTCACTTTTTCGACAAAAAAAGTTGAAATTTTTTCAAAGTCCCCACTCAGAAGGGGACTTTGTCACTTTTTTTAAGAAAAAGATGAATTTGTTCTTTTTCTTTTTTTCGATGAAAAAAGTTCAATTTGGATTTTTTCACTTTTTGGACAAAAAAAGTTGAAATTTTTCCTGAGTCCCAACTCAGAATTGGACTTTATCACTTTTTTTGAAGAAAAAGATGAATTTATACTTTTTCACTTTTTGGATGAAAAAAGTTCAATTTGTACTTTTTCACTTTTTGGACAACAAAAAGTTGACATTTTTTAGAAGTCCCAACTCAGAATGAGACTTTGTCATTTTTTTGAAGAAAAAGATGTGTTTTTTTTTCACTTTTTGGATTAAAAAAGTTCAATTTGGATTTTTTCACTTTTTGGACAAAAAAGTTGATTTTTTTTCTAAATCTCTACACAGAATGGGGCCTTATCTCTTTTTTGACGAAAAATATTTGCACTTTTTCACTATCTGGATCAAAAAAGTTGATCTTTCCATTCAAAAAGTCAAAATGTCCCATTCTGACATGTAAAGCGGCACACATGTCACCTTAGACAAAAGTTGAAATTTTTTCTAAGTCCCAATTCAGAATGGGACTTTGTCACTTTTTTGAAGAAAAAGATTAATTTGTTCTTGTTAATTTTTTTGATGAAAAAAGTTCAATTTGGATTTTTTCACTTTTTGGACAAAAAAAGTTGTCATTTTTTCTAAGTCCCAACTCAGAATGCGACTTTGTCACTTTTTTGAAGAGAAAGATGAATTTGTACTTTTTCACTTTTTGGATGAAAAAAGTTCAATTTGTAATTTTCCACTTTTTGGACAAAAAAAGTTGAAAATTTTTTCAACTCCCAACTCAGAATGGGACTTTCTCACATTTTTGCGAAAAAGATGAATTTGTATTTTTTCACTTTTTGGATGGAAAAGTTCAATTTGGGTTTTTTTCACTTTTTGGACGAAAAAAGTTGAAAATTTTTTTATGTCCCCACTCAGAATGGGACTTTGTCACTTTTTTTAAGAAAAAGATGAATTTGTACTTTTTCTTTTTTTCGATGAAAAAAGTTAAATTTGGATTTTTTCACTTTTTGGACAAAAAAAGTTGACATTTTTTCTAAGTCCCAACTCAGAATGCGACTTTGTCACTTTTTTGAAGAGAAAGATGAATTTGTACTTTTTCACTTTTTGGATGAAAAAAGTTCAATTTGTAATTTTCCACTTTTTGGACAAAAAAAGTTGAAAATGTTTTCAACTCCCAACTCAGAATTGGACTTTCTCACATTTTTGAGAAAAAGATGAATTTGTATTTTTTCACTTTTTGAATGAAAAAGTTCAATTTGGGTTTTTTCACTTTTTGGACGAAAACAGTTGAAATTTTTTTTATGTCCCCAATCAGAATGGGACTTTGTCACTTTTTTGAAGAAAAAGATGAATTTATGCTTTTTCACTTTTTGGATGAAAAAAGTTCAATTTGTATTTTTTCACTTTTTGGACAAAAAAAGTTGAAATTTTTTAGAAGTCCCAACTTAGAATGAGACTTTGTCATTTTTTTGAAGAAAAAGATGTGTTTTTTTCACTTTTTGGATTAAAAAAGTTCAATTTGGATTTTTTCACTTTTTGGACAAAAAAATAGATTTTTTTTCTAAGTCTCTACTCAGAATGGGCCTTATCTCTTTTTTGATGAAAAATATGAATTTGCACTTTTTCACTATCTGGATCATAAAAATGTATCTTTCCATTCAAAAAGTCAAAATGTACCATTCTGACACGTGAAGCAGCACACATGTCACCTTAGACAAAAGTTGAATTATTTTCTAATTAAATAATTCAACTTTTGAAGAAAGTCAAAAGAGCTTCCAAGGCTCCTGTCATAATTTCTATTTGACACTTCTTTGAATACATTTTTTTAATTTGGATTTTTCACTTTTTCGACAAAAAAAGTTGAAATTTTTTCTAAGTCCCAACTCAGAAATGGACTTTGTCACTTTTTTGAAGAAAAAGATGAATTTGTTCTTTTTAATTTTTTTGATGAAAAAAGTTCAGTTTGGATTTTTTCACTTTTTGGACAAAAAAATTTGACATTTTTTCTAAGTCCCAACTCAGAATGCGACTTTGTCACTTTTTTGAAGAGAAAGATGAATTTGTACTTTTTCACTTTTTGGATGAAAAAAGTTCAATTTGTAATTTTCCACTTTTTGGACAAAAAAAGTTGAAAATGTTTTCAACTCCCAACTCAGAATTGGACTTTCTCACATTTTTGAGAAAAAGATGAATTTGTATTTTTTGACTTTTTGCATGAAAAAGTTCAATTTGGGTTTTTTCAGTTTTTGGACGTAAAAAGTTAAAATTATTTCAAAGTCCCCACGCAGAATGGGACTTTGTCACTTTTTTTAAGAAAAAGATGAATTTGTACTTTTTCTTTTTTTCGATGAAAAAAGTTCCATTTGGATTTTTTCACTTTTTGGACAAAAAAAGTTGAAATTTTTTCTAAGTCCCAACTCAGAATGGGACTTTATCACTTTTTTGAAGAAAAAGATGAATTTGTACTCTTTCACTTTTTGGATGAAAAATGTTCAATTGGGGTTTTTTCAGTTTTTGGATGTAAAAAGTTGAAATTTTTTCTAAGTCCCCAATCAGAATGAGACTTTGTCACTTTTTTTAAGAAAAAGATGAATTTGTTCTTTTTCTTTTTTTCGATGAAAAAAGTTCAATTTGGATTTTTTCACTTTTTGGACAAAAAAAGTTGAAATTTTTCCTGAGTCCCAACTCAGAATGGGACTTTATCACTTTTTTTGAAGAAAAAGATTAATTTATACTTTTTCACTTTTTGGATGAAAAAAGTTCAATTTGTACTTTTTCACTTTTTGGACAACAAAAAGTTGACATTTTTTAGAAGTCCCAACTCAGAATGAGACTTTGTAATTTTTTTGAAGAAAAAGATGTGTTTTTTTTTCACTTTTTGGATTAAAAAAGTTCAATTTGGATTTTTTCACTTTTTGGACAAAAAAGTTGATTTTTTTTCTGAATCTCTACTCAGAATGGGGCCTTATCTCTTTTTTGACGAAAAATATGAATTTGCACTTTTTCACTATCTGGATCAAAAAAGTTGATCTTTCCATTCAAAAAGTCAAAATGTCCCATTCTGACATGTAAAGCGGCACACATGTCACCTTAGACAAAAGTTGAAATTTTTTCTAAGTCCCAATTCAGAATGGGACTTTGTCACATTTTTGAAGAAAAAGATGAATTTGTTCTTGTTAATTTTTTTGATGAAAAAAGTTCAATTTGGATTTTTTCACTTTTTGGACAAAAAAAGTTGACATTTTTTCTAAGTCCCCACACAGAATGGGACTTTGTCACTTTTGTGAAGAAAAAGCGGATTTTTTTTTTTTCACTTTTTGGATGAAAAAGTTCAATTTGGATTTTTTCACTTTTCGGATGGAAAAAGTTGAAATTGTTTCTAAGTCCCCACTCAGAATGGGACTTTGTCACTTTTTTGAAGAAAAAATGGAATTTGGATTTTTTCACTTTTTGGATGAAAAAAGTTGACATTTTTTTTATGTCCCCTATCAGAATGGGACTTTGTCACTTTTTTGAAGAAAAAGATGAATTTATACTTTTTCACTTTTTGGATGAAAAAAGTTCAATTTGTATTTTTTCACTATTTGGACAAAAAAAGTTGAAATTTTTTAGAAGTCCCAACTTAGAATGAAACTTTGTCATTTTTTTGAAGAAAAAGATGTGTTTTTTTCACTTTTTGGATTAAAAAATGTCAATTTGGATTTTTTCACTTTTTGGACAAAAAAAATGATTTTTTTTCTAAGTCTCTACTCAGAATGGGGCCTTATCTCTTTTTTGATGAAAAATATGAATTTGCACTTTTTCACTATCTGGATCATAAAAATGTATCTTTCCATTCAAAAAGTCAAAATGTCCCATTCTGACATGTGAAGCAGCACACATGTCACCTTAGACAAAAGTTGAATTATTTTCAAATTAAATAATTCAACTTTTGAAGAAAGTCAAAAGAGCTTCCAAGGCTCCTGTCATAATTTCTATTTGACACTTCTTTTAATAATTTTTTTTAATTTGGATTTTTCACTTTTTCGACAAAAAAAGTTGAAATTTTTTCAAAGTCCCCACTCAGAAGGGGACTTTGTCACTTTTTTTAAGAAAAAGATGAATTTGTTCTTTTTCTTTTTTTCGATGAAAAAAGTTCAATTTGGATTTTTTCACTTTTTGGACAAAAAAAGTTGAAATTTTTCCTGAGTCCCAACTCAGAATTGGACTTTATCACTTTTTTTGAAGAAAAAGATGAATTTATACTTTTTCACTTTTTGGATGAAAAAAGTTCAATTTGTACTTTTTCACTTTTTGGACAACAAAAAGTTGACATTTTTTAGAAGTCCCAACTCAGAATGAGACTTTGTCATTTTTTTGAAGAAAAAGATGTGTTTTTTTTTCACTTTTTGGATTAAAAAAGTTCAATTTGGATTTTTTCACTTTTTGGACAAAAAAGTTGATTTTTTTTCTAAATCTCTACACAGAATGGGGCCTTATCTCTTTTTTGACGAAAAATATTTGCACTTTTTCACTATCTGGATCAAAAAAGTTGATCTTTCCATTCAAAAAGTCAAAATGTCCCATTCTGACATGTAAAGCGGCACACATGTCACCTTAGACAAAAGTTGAAATTTTTTCTAAGTCCCAATTCAGAATGGGACTTTGTCACTTTTTTGAAGAAAAAGATTAATTTGTTCTTGTTAATTTTTTTGATGAAAAAAGTTCAATTTGGATTTTTTCACTTTTTGGACAAAAAAAGTTGTCATTTTTTCTAAGTCCCAACTCAGAATGCGACTTTGTCACTTTTTTGAAGAGAAAGATGAATTTGTACTTTTTCACTTTTTGGATGAAAAAAGTTCAATTTGTAATTTTCCACTTTTTGGACAAAAAAAGTTGAAAATTTTTTCAACTCCCAACTCAGAATGGGACTTTCTCACATTTTTGCGAAAAAGATGAATTTGTATTTTTTCACTTTTTGGATGAAAAAGTTCAATTTGGGTTTTTTTCACTTTTTGGACGAAAAAAGTTGAAATTTTTTTTATGTCCCCACTCAGAATGGGACTTTGTCACTTTTTTTAAGAAAAAGATGAATTTGTACTTTTTCTTTTTTTCGATGAAAAAAGTTCAATTTGGATTTTTTCACTTTTTGGACAAAAAAAGTTGAAATGTTTTCTAAGTCACAACTCAGAATGGGACTTTATCACTTTTTTGAAGAAAAATATGAATTTGTATTCTTTCACTTTTTGGATGAAAAAAGTTCAATTTGGGTTTTTTCAGTTTTTGGACAACAAAAAGTTGACATTTTTTAGAAGTCCCAACTCAGAATGAGACTTTGTAATTTTTTTGAAGAAAAAGATGTGTTTTTTTTTCACTTTTTGGATTAAAAAAGTTCAATTTGGATTTTTTCACTTTTTGGACAAAAAAGTAGATTTTTTTTCTAAATCTCTACTCAGAATGGGGCCTTATCTCTTTTTTGACGAAAAATATGAATTTGCACTTTTTCACTATTTGGATAAAAAAAGTTGATCTTTCCATTCAAAAAGTCAAAATGTCCCATTCTGACATGTAAAGCGGCACACATGTCACCTTATACAAAAGTTGAAAGTTTTTCTAATTCCCAATTCAGAATGGGAATTTGTCACTTTTTTGAAGAAAAAGATTAATTTGTTCTTGTTAATTTTTTTGATGAAAAAAGTTCAATTTGGATTTTTTCACTTTTTGGACAAAAAAAGTTGAAATTTTTTCTAAGTCCCCACACAGAATGGGACTTTGTCACTTTTGTGAAGAAAAAGCGGATTTTTTTTTTTTTTCACTTTTTGGATGAAAAAGTTCAATTTGGATTTTTTCACTTTTCGGATGAAAAAAGTTGAAATTGTTTCTAAGTCCCCACTCAGAATGGGACTTTGTCACTTTTTTGAAGAAAAAATGGAATTTGGATTTTTTCACTTTTTGGACGAAAAAAGTTGAAATTATTTTTATGTCCCCAATCAGAATGGGACTTTGTCACTTTTTTGAAGAAAAAGATGAATTTATACTTTTTCACTTTTTGGATGAAAAAAGTTCAATTTGTATTTTTTGACTTTTTGGAAAAAAAAAGTTGAAATTATTTAGAAGTCCCAACTTAGAATGAGAGTTTGTCATTTTTTTGAAGAAAAAGATGTGTTTTTTTCACTTTTTGGATTAAAAAAGTTCAATTTGGATTTTTTTACTTTTTGGACAAAAAATTTTTTTTTTTTTCTAAGTCTCTACTCAGAATGGGGCCTTATCTCTTTTTTGATGAAAAATATGAATTTGCACTTTTTCACTATCTGGATCATAAAAATTGATCTTTCCATTCAAAAAGTCAAAATGTCCCATTCTGACACGTGAAGCAGCACACATGTCACCTTAGACAAAAGTTGAATTATTTTCTAATTAAATAATTCAACTTTTGAAGAAAGTCAAAAGAGCTTCCAAGGCTCCTGTCATAATTTCTATTTGACACTTCTTTGAATAAATTTTTTTAATTTGGATTTTTCACTTTTTCGACAAAAAAAGTTGACATTTTTTCTAAGTCCCAACTCAGAAGGGGACTTTGTCACTTTTTTGAAGAAAAAGATGAATTTGTTCTTTTTAATTTTTTTGATGAAAAAAGTTCAATTTGGATTTTTTCACTTTTTGGACAAAAAAAGTTGACATTTTTTCTATGTCCCAACTCAGAATGCGACTTTGTCACTTTTTTGAAGAGAAAGATGAATTTGTACTTTTTCACTTTTTGGATGAAAAAAGTTCAATTTGTAATTTTCCACTTTTTGGACAAAAAAAGTTGAAAATGTTTTCAACTCCCAACTCAGAATTGGACTTTCTCACATTTTTGAGAAAAAGATGAATTTGTATTTTTTCACTTTTTGGATGAAAAAGTTCAATTTGGTTTTTTTCACTTTTTGGACGAAAAAAGTTGAAATTTTTTTTATGTCCCCAATCACAATGGGACTTTGTCACATTTTTGAGAAAAAGATGAATTTGTATTTTTTCACTTTTTGGATGAAAAAGTTCAATTTGGGTTTTTTCTGTTTTTGGACGTAAAAAGTTGAAATTATTTCAAAGTCCCAACTCAGAAGGGGACTTTGTCACTTTTTTGAAGAAAAAGATGAATTTGTTCTTTTTAATTTTTTTGATGAAAAAAGTTCCATTTGGATTTTTTCACTTTTTGGACAAAAAAAGTTGAAATTTTTTCTAAGTCCCAACTCAGAATGCGACTTTGTCACTTTTTTGAAGAGAAAGATGAATTTGTACTTTTTCACTTTTTGGATGAAAAAAGTTCAATTTGTAATTTTCCACTTTTTGGACAAAAAAAGTTGAAAATGTTTTCAACTCCCAACTCAGAATTGGACTTTCTCACATTTTTGAGAAAAAGATGAATTTGTATTTTTTCACTTTTTGAATGAAAAAGTTCAATTTGGGTTTTTTCACTTTTTGGACGAAATAAGTTGAAATTTTTTTTATGTCCCCAATCAGAATGGGACTTTGTCACTTTTTTGAAGAAAAAGATGAATTTATGCTTTTTCACTTTTTGGATGAAAAAAGTTCAATTTGTATTTTTTCACTTTTTGGACAAAAAAAGTTGAAATGTTTTAGAAGTCCCAACTTAGAATGAGACTTTGTCATTTTTTTGAAGAAAAAGATGTGTTTTTTTCACTTTTTGGATTAAAAAAGTTCAATTTGGATTTTTTCACTTTTTGGACAAAAAAATAGATTTTTTTTCTAAGTCTCTACTCAGAATGGGCCTTATCTCTTTTTTGATGAAAAATATGAATTTGCACTTTTTCACTATCTGGATCATAAAAATGTATCTTTCCATTCAAAAAGTCAAAATGTCCCATTCTGACATGTGAAGCAGCACACATGTCACCTTAGACAAAAGTTGAATTATTTTCTAATTAAATAATTCAACTTTTGAAGAAAGTCAAAAGAGCTTCCAAGGCTCCTGTCATAATTTCTATTTGACACTTCTTTGAATAATTTTTTTTAATTTGGATTTTTCACTTTTTGGACAAAAAAAGTTGAAATTTTTTCTAAGTCCCAACTCAGAAGGGGACTTTGTCACTTTTTTGAAGAAAAAGATGAATTTGTACTTTTTCACTTTTTGGATGAAAAAAGTTCAATTTGTAATTTTCCACTTTTTGGACAAAAAAAGTTGAAAATGTTTTCAACTCCCAACTCAGAATTGGACTTTCTCACATTTTTGAGAAAAAGATGAATTTGTATTTTTTCACTTTTTGGATGAAAATGTTAAATTTGGGTTTTTTCAGTTTTTGGACGTAAAAAGTTGAAATTATTTCAAAGTCCCAACTCAGAAGGGGACTTTGTCACTTTTTTGAAGAAAAAGATGAATTTGTTCTTTTTAATTTTTTTGATGAAAAAAGTTCAATTTGGATTTTTTCACTTTTTGGACAAAAAAAGTTGAAATTTTTTCTAAGTCCCAACTCAGAATGCGACTTTGTCACTTTTTTGAAGAGAAAGATGAATTTGTACTTTTTCACTTTTTGGATGAAAAAAGTTCAATTTGTAATTTTCCACTTTTTGGACAAAAAAAGTTGAAAATGTTTTCAACTCCCAACTCAGAATTGGACTTTCTCACATTTTTGAGAAAAAGATGAATTTATATTTTTTCACTTTTTGGATGAATAAGTTAAATTTGGGTTTTTTCAGTTTTTGGACGTAAAAAGTTGAAATTATTTCAAAGTCCCAACTCAGAAGGGGACTTTGTCACTTTTTTGAAGAAAAAGATGAATTTGTACTTTTTCTTTTTTTCAATGAAAAAAGTTCAATTTGGATTTTTTCACTTTTTGGACAAAAAAAGTTGAAATTTTTCCTAAGTCCCAACTCAGAATGGGACTTTATCACTTTTTTTGAAGAAAAATATGAATTTATACTTTTTCACTTTTTGGATGAAAAAAGTTCAATTTGTACTTTTTCACTTTTTGGACAACAAAAAGTTGACATTTTTTAGAAGTCCCAACTCAGAATGAGACTTTGTAATTTTTTTGTAGAAAAAGATGTGTTTTTTTTTCACTTTTTGGATTAAAAAAGTTCAATTTGGATTTTTTCACTTTTTGGACAAAAAAGTTGATTTTTTTTCTAAATCTCTACTCAGAATGGGGCCTTATCTCTTTTTTGACGAAAAATATGAATTTGCACTTTTTCACTATCTGGATCAAAAAAGTTGATCTTTCCATTCAAAAAGTCAAAATGTCCCATTCTGACATGTAAAGCGGCACACATGTCACCTTAGACAAAAGTTGAAATTTTTTCTAAGTCCCAATTCAGAATGGGACTTTGTCACTTTTTTGAAGAAAAAGATTAATTTGTTCTTGTTAATTTTTTTGATGAAAAAAGTTCAATTTGGATTTTTTCACTTTTTGGACAAAAAAAGTAGAAATTTTTTCTAAGTCCCCACACAGAATGGGACTTTGTCACTTTTGTGAAGAAAAAGCGGATTTTTTTTTTTCACTTTTTGGATGAAAAAGTTCAATTTGGATTTTTTCACTTTTCGGATGGAAAAAGTTGAAATTGTTTCTAAGTCCCCACTCAGAATGGGACTTTGTCACTTTTTTGAAGAAAAAATGGAATTTGGATTTTTTCACTTTTTGGATGAAAAAAGTTGAATTTTTTTTTATGTCCCCTATCAGAATGGGACTTTGTCACTTTTTTGAAGAAAAAGATGAATTTATACTTTTTCACTTTTTGGATGAAAAAAGTTCAATTTGTATTTTTTCACTTTTTGGACAAAAAAAGTTGAAATTTTTTAGAAGTCCCAACTCAGAATGAAACTTTGTCATTTTTTTGAAGAAAAAGATGTGTTTTTTTCACTTTTTGGATTAAAAAATTTCAATTTGGATTTTTTCACTTTTTGGACAAAAAAAATGATTTTTTTTCTAAGTCTCTACTCAGAATGGGGCCTTATCTCTTTTTTGATGAAAAATATGAATTTGCACTTTTTCACTATCTGGATCATAAAAATTGATCTTTCCATTCAAAAAGTCAAAATGTCCCATTCTGACATGTGAAGCAGCACACATGTCACCTTAGACAAAAGTTGAATTATTTTCAAATTAAATAATTCAACTTTTGAAGAAAGTCAAAAGAGCTTCCAAGGCTCCTGTCATAATTTCTATTTGACACTTCTTTGAATACATTTTTTTAATTTGGATTTTTCACTTTTTCTACAAAAAAAGTTGAAATTTTTTCTAAGTCCCAACTCAGAAGGGGACTTTGTCACTTTTTTGAAGAAAAAGATGAATTTGTTCTTTTTAATTTTTTTGATGAAAAAAGTTCAATTTGGATTTTTTCACTTTTTGGACAAAAAAAGTTGACATTTTTTCTAAGTCCCAACTCAGAATGCGACTTTGTCACTTTTTTGAAGAGAAAGATGAATTTGTACTTTTTCACTTTTTGGATGAAAAAAGTTCAATTTGTAATTTTCCACTTTTTGGACAAAAAAAGTTGAAAATGTTTTCAACTCCCAACTCAGAATTGGACTTTCTCACATTTTTGAGAAAAAGATGAATTTGTATTTTTTCACTTTTTGGATGAAAAAGTTCAATTTGGGTTTTTTCACTTTTTGGACGAAAAAAGTTGAAATTTTTTTTATGTCCCCAATCAGAATGGGACTTTGTCACATTTTTGAGAAAAAGATGAATTTGTATTTTTTCACTTTTTGGATGAAAAAGTTAAATTTGGGTTTTTTCAGTTTTTGGACGTAAAAAGTTGAAATTATTTCAAAGTCCCAACTCAGAAGGGGACTTTGTCACTCTTTTGAAGAAAAAGATGAATTTGTTCTTTTTAATTTTTTTTATGAGAAAAGTTCCATTTGGATTTTTTCACTTTTTGGACAAAAAAAGTTGACATTTTTTCTAAGTCCCAACTCAGAATGCGACTTTGTCACTTTTTTGAAGAGAAAGATGAATTTGTACTTTTTCACTTTTTGGATGAAAAAAGTTCAATTTGTAATTTTCCACTTTTTGGACAAAAAAAGTTGAAAATGTTTTCAACTCCCAACTCAGAATTGGACTTTCTCACATTTTTGAGAAAAAGATGAATTTGTATTTTTTCACTTTTTGAATGAAAAAGTTCAATTTGGGTTTTTTCACTTTTTGGACGAAAACAGTTGAAATTTTTTTTATGTCCCCAATCAGAATGGGACTTTGTCACTTTTTTGAAGAAAAAGATGAATTTATGCTTTTTCACTTTTTGGATGAAAAAAGTTCAATTTGTATTTTTTCACTTTTTGGACAAAAAAAGTTGAAATTTTTTAGAAGTCCCAACTTAGAATGAGACTTTGTCATTTTTTTGAAGAAAAAGATGTGTTTTTTTCACTTTTTGGATTAAAAAAGTTCAATTTGGATTTTTTCACTTTTTGGACAAAAAAATAGATTTTTTTTCTAAGTCTCTACTCAGAATGGGCCTTATCTCTTTTTTGATGAAAAATATGAATTTGCACTTTTTCACTATCTGGATCATAAAAATGTATCTTTCCATTCAAAAAGTCAAAATGTACCATTCTGACACGTGAAGCAGCACACATGTCACCTTAGACAAAAGTTGAATTATTTTCTAATTAAATAATTCAACTTTTGAAGAAAGTCAAAAGAGCTTCCAAGGCTCCTGTCATAATTTCTATTTGACACTTCTTTGAATAAATTTTTTTAATTTGGATTTTTCACTTTTTCGACAAAAAAAGTTGACATTTTTTCTAAGTCCCCACACAGAATGGGACTTTGTCACTTTTGTGAAGAAAAAGCGGATTTTTTTTTTTCACTTTTTGGATGAAAAAGTTCAATTTGGATTTTTTCACTTTTCGGATGGAAAAAGTTGAAATTGTTTCTAAGTCCCCACTCAGAATGGGACTTTGTCACTTTTTTGAAGAAAAAATGGAATTTGGATTTTTTCACTTTTTGGATGAAAAAAGTTGACATTTTTTTTATGTCCCCTATCAGAATGGGACTTTGTCACTTTTTTGAAGAAAAAGATGAATTTATACTTTTTCACTTTTTGGATGAAAAAAGTTCAATTTGTATTTTTTCACTATTTGGACAAAAAAAGTTGAAATTTTTTAGAAGTCCCAACTTAGAATGAAACTTTGTCATTTTTTTGAAGAAAAAGATGTGTTTTTTTCACTTTTTGGATTAAAAAATGTCAATTTGGATTTTTTCACTTTTTGGACAAAAAAAATGATTTTTTTTCTAAGTCTCTACTCAGAATGGGGCCTTATCTCTTTTTTGATGAAAAATATGAATTTGCACTTTTTCACTATCTGGATCATAAAAATTGATCTTTCCATTCAAAAAGTCAAAATGTCCCATTCTGACATGTGAAGCAGCACACATGTCACCTTAGACAAAAGTTGAATTATTTTCAAATTAAATAATTCAACTTTTGAAGAAAGTCAAAAGAGCTTCCAAGGCTCCTGTCATAATTTCTATTTGACACTTCTTTGAATAATTTTTTTTAATTTGGATTTTTCACTTTTTCGACAAAAAAAGTTGAAATTTTTTCAAAGTCCCCACTCAGAAGGGGACTTTGTCACTTTTTTTAAGAAAAAGATGAATTTGTTCTTTTTCTTTTTTTCGATGAAAAAAGTTCAATTTGGATTTTTTCACTTTTTGGACAAAAAAAGTTGAAATTTTTCCTGAGTCCCAACTCAGAATTGGACTTTATCACTTTTTTTGAAGAAAAAGATGAATTTATACTTTTTCACTTTTTGGATGAAAAAAGTTCAATTTGTACTTTTTCACTTTTTGGACAACAAAAAGTTGACATTTTTTAGAAGTCCCAACTCAGAATGAGACTTTGTCATTTTTTTGAAGAAAAAGATGTGTTTTTTTTTCACTTTTTGGATTAAAAAAGTTCAATTTGGATTTTTTCACTTTTTGGACAAAAAAGTTGATTTTTTTTCTAAATCTCTACACAGAATGGGGCCTTATCTCTTTTTTGACGAAAAATATTTGCACTTTTTCACTATCTGGATCAAAAAAGTTGATCTTTCCATTCAAAAAGTCAAAATGTCCCATTCTGACATGTAAAGCGGCACACATGTCACCTTAGACAAAAGTTGAAATTTTTTCTAAGTCCCAATTCAGAATGGGACTTTGTCACTTTTTTGAAGAAAAAGATTAATTTGTTCTTGTTAATTTTTTTGATGAAAAAAGTTCAATTTGGATTTTTTCACTTTTTGGACAAAAAAAGTTGTCATTTTTTCTAAGTCCCAACTCAGAATGCGACTTTGTCACTTTTTTGAAGAGAAAGATGAATTTGTACTTTTTCACTTTTTGGATGAAAAAAGTTCAATTTGTAATTTTCCACTTTTTGGACAAAAAAAGTTGAAAATTTTTTCAACTCCCAACTCAGAATGGGACTTTCTCACATTTTTGCGAAAAAGATGAATTTGTATTTTTTCACTTTTTGGATGAAAAAGTTCAATTTGTTTTTTTTTCACTTTTTGGACGAAAAAAGTTGAAATTTTTTTTATGTCCCCACTCAGAATGGGACTTTGTCACTTTTTTTAAGAAAAAGATGAATTTGTACTTTTTCTTTTTTTCGATGAAAAAAGTTCAATTTGGATTTTTTCACTTTTTGGACAAAAAAAGTTGAAATTTTTTCTAAGTCCCAACTCAGATTGGGACTTTATCACTTTTTTGAAGAAAAAGATGAATTTGTATTCTTTCACTTTTTGGATGAAAAAAGTTCAATTTGGGTTTTTTCAGTTTTTGGACAACAAAAAGTTGACATTTTTTAGAAGTCCCAACTCAGAATGAGACTTTGTAATTTTTTTGAAGAAAAAGATGTGTTTTTTTTTCACTTTTTGGATTAAAAAAGTTCAATTTGGATTTTTTCACTTTTTGGACAAAAAAGTTGATTTTTTTTCTAAATCTCTACTCAGAATGGGGCCTTATCTCTTTTTTGACGAAAAATATGAATTTGCACTTTTTCACTATCTGGATCAAAAAAGTTGATCTTTCCATTCAAAAAGTCAAAATGTCCCATTCTGACATGTAAAGCGGCACACATGTCACCTTAGACAAAAGTTGAAATTTTTTCTAAGTCCCAATTCAGAATGGGACTTTGTCACTTTTTTGAAGAAAAAGATTAATTTGTTCTTGTTAATTTTTTTGATGAAAAAAGTTCAATTTGGATTTTTTCACTTTTTGGACAAAAAAAGTTGAAATTTTTTCTAAGTCCCCACACAGAATGGGACTTTGTCACTTTTGTGAACAAAAAGCAGATTTTTTTTTTTCACTTTTTGGATGAAAAAGTTCAATTTGGATTTTTTCACTTTTCGGATGGAAAAAGTTGAAATTGTTTCTAAGTCCCCACTCAGAATGGGACTTTGTCACTTTTTTGAAGAAAAAGATGAATTTGTTCTTTTTAATTTTTTTGATGAAAAAAGTTCAATTTGGATTTTTTCACTTTTTCGACAAAAAAAGTTGAAATTTTTTCTAAGTCCCAACTCAGAAGGGGACTTTGTCACTTTTTTGAAGAAAAAGATGAATTTGTTCTTTTTAATTTTTTTGATGAAAAAAGTTCAATTTGGATTTTTTCACTTTTTGGACAAAAAAAGTTGTCATTTTTTCTAAGTCCCTACTCAGAATGCGACTTTGTCACTTTTTTGAAGAGAAAGATGAATTTGTACTTTTTCACTTTTTGGATGAAAAAAGTTCAATTTGTAATTTTCCACTTTTTGGACAAAAAAAGTTGAAAATTTTTTCAACTCCCAACTCAGAATTGGACTTTCTCACATTTTTGCGAAAAAGATGAATTTGAATTTTTTCACTTTTTGGATGAAAAAGTTCAATTTGGGTTTTTTCACTTTTTGGACGAAAAAAGTTGAAATTTTTTTTATGTCCCCACTCAGAATGGGACTTTGTCACTTTTTTTAAGAAAAAGATGAATTTGTACTTTTTCTTTTTTTCGATGAAAAAAGTTCAATTTGGATTTTTTCACTTTTTGGACAAAAAAAGTTGAAATTTTTCCTGAGTCCCAACTCAGAATGGGACTTTATCACTTTTTTTGAAGAAAAAGATGAATTTATACTTTTTCACTTTTTGGATGAAAAAAGTTCAATTTGTACTTTTTCACTTTTTGGACAACAAAAAGTTGACATTTTTTAGAAGTCCCAACTCAGAATGAGACTTTGTCATTTTTTTGAAGAAAAAGATGTGTTTTTTTTTCACTTTTTGGATTAAAAAAGTTCAATTTGGATTTTTTCACTTTTTGGACAAAAAAGTTGATTTTTTTTCTAAATCTCTACACAGAATGGGGCCTTATCTCTTTTTTGACGAAAAATATTTGCACTTTTTCACTATCTGGATCAAAAAAGTTGATCTTTCCATTCAAAAAGTCAAAATGTCCCATTCTGACATGTAAAGCGGCACACATGTCACCTTAGACAAAAGTTGAAATTTTTTCTAAGTCCCAATTCAGAATGGGACTTTGTCACTTTTTTGAAGAAAAAGATTAATTTGTTCTTGTTAATTTTTTTGATGAAAAAAGTTCAATTTGGATTTTTTCACTTTTTGGACAAAAAAAGTTGACATTTTTTTTAAGTCCCAACTCAGAATGCGACTTTGTCACTTTTTTGAAGATAAAGATGAATTTGTACTTTTTCACTTTTTGGATGAAAAAAGTTCAATTTGTAATTTTCCACTTTTTGGACAAAAAAAGTTGAAAATTTTTTCAACTCCCAACTCAGAATGGGACTTTCTCACATTTTTGCGAAAAAGATGAATTTGTATTTTTTCACTTTTTGGATGAAAAAGTTCAATTTGGGTTTTTTTCACTTTTTGGACGAAAAAAGTTGAAATTTTTTTTATGTCCCCACTCAGAATGGGACTTTGTCACTTTTTTTAAGAAAAAGATGAATTTGTACTTTTTCTTTTTTTCGATGAAAAAAGTTCAATTTGGATTTTTTCACTTTTTGGACAAAAAAAGTTGAAATTTTTTCTAAGTCCCAACTCAGAATGCAACTTTATCACTTTTTTGAAGAAAAAGATGAATTTGTATTCTTTCACTTTTTGGATGAAAAAAGTTCAATTTGGGTTTTTTCAGTTTTTGGATGTAAAAAGTTGAAATTTTTTCAAAGTCCCCACTCAGAATGAGACTTTGTCACTTTTTTTAAGAAAAAGATGAATTTGTTCTTTTTCTTTTTTTCGATGAAAAAAGTTCAATTTGGATTTTTTCACTTTTTGGACAAAAAAAGTTGAAATTTTTCCTAAGTCCCATCTCAGAATGGGACTTTATCACTTTTTTTGAAGAAAAAGATGAATTTATACTTTTTCACTTTTTGGATGAAAAAAGTTCAATTTGTACTTTTTCACTTTTTGGACAACAAAAAGTTGACATTTTTTAGAAGTCCCAACTCAGAATGAGACTTTGTAATTTTTTTGAAGAAAAAGATGTGTTTTTTTTTTCACTTTTTGGATTAAAAAAGTTCAATTTGGATTTTTTCACTTTTTGGACAAAAAAGTTGATTTTTTTTCTAAATCTCTACTCAGAATGGGGCCTTATCTCTTTTTTGACGAAAAATATGAATTTGCACTTTTTCACTATCTGGATCAAAAAAGTTGATCTTTCCATTCAAAAAGTCAAAATGTCCCATTCTGACATGTAAAGCGGCACACATGTCACCTTAGACAAAAGTTGAAATTTTTTCTAAGTCCCAATTCAGAATAGGACTTTGTCACTTTTTTGAAGAAAAAGATTAATTTGTTCTTGTTAATTTTTTTGATGAAAAAAGTTCAATTTGGATTTTTTCACTTTTTGGACAAAAAAAGTTGAAATTTTTTCTAAGTCCCCACACAGAATGGGACTTTGTCACTTTTGTGAAGAAAAAGCGGATTTTTTTTTTTCACTTTTTGGATGAAAAAGTTCAATTTGGATTTTTTCACTTTTCGGATGGAAAAAGTTGAAATTGTTTCTAAGTCCCCACTCAGAATGGGACTTTGTCACTTTTTTGAAGAAAAAATGGAATTTGGATTTTTTCACTTTTTGGACGAAAAAAGTTGAAATTATTTTTATGTCCCCAATCAGAATGGGACTTTGTCACTTTTTTGAAGAAAAAGATGAATTTATACTTTTTCACTGTTTGGATGAAAAAAGTTCAATTTGTATTTTTTGACTTTTTGGAAAAAAAAAGTTGAAATTATTTAGAAGTCCCAACTTAGAATGAGAGTTTGTCATTTTTTTGAAGAAAAAGATGTGTTTTTTTCACTTTTTGGATTAAAAAAGTTCAATTTGGATTTTTTCACTTTTTGGACAAAAAAAATGATTTTTTTTCTAAGTCTCTACTCAGAATGGGGCCTTATCTCTTTTTTGATGAAAAATATGAATTTGCACTTTTTCACTATCTGGATCATAAAAATTGATCTTTCCATTCAAAAAGTCAAAATGTCCCATTCTGACATGTGAAGCAGCACACATGTCACCTTAGACAAAAGTTGAATTATTTTCAAATTAAATAATTCAACTTTTGAAGAAAGTCAAAAGAGCTTCCAAGGCTCCTGTCATAATTTCTATTTGACACTTCTTTGAATAATTTTTTTTAATTTGGATTTTTCACTTTTTCGACAAAAAAAGTTGAAATTTTTTCAAAGTCCCCACTCAGAAGGGAACTTTGTCACTTTTTTGAAGAAAAAGATGAATTTGTTCTTTTTAATTTTTTTGATGAAAAAAGTTCCATTTGGATTTTTTCACTTTTTGGACAAAAAAAGTTTAAATTTTTTCTAAGTCCCAACTCAGAATGGGACTTTATCACTTTTTTGAAGAAAAAGATGAATTTGTATTCTTTCACTTTTTGGATGAAAAAAGTTCAATTTGGGTTTTTCCAGTTTTTGGACGTAAAAAGTTGAAATTTCTTCAAAGTCCCCACTCAGAATGAGACTTTGTCACTTTTTTAAAGAAAAAGATGAATTTGTTCTTTTTCTTTTTTTCGATGAAAAAAGTTCAATTTGGATTTTTTCACTTTTTGGACAAAAAAAGTTGAAATTTTTCCTAAGTCCCAACTCAGAATGGGACTTTATCACTTTTTTTGAAGAAAAAGATGAATTTATACTTTTTCACTTTTTGGATGAAAAAAGTTCAATTTGTACTTTTTCACTTTTTGGACAACAAAAAGTTGACATTTTTTAGAAGTCCCAACTCAGAATGAGACTTTGTAATTTTTTTGAAGAAAAAGATGTGTTTTTTTTTCACTTTTTGGATTAAAAAAGTTCAATTTGGATTTTTTCACTTTTTGGACAAAAAAGTTGATTTTTTTTCTAAATCTCTACTCAGAATGGGGCCTTATCTCTTTTTTGACGAAAAATATGAATTTGCACTTTTTCACTATCTGGATCAAAAAAGTTGATCTTTCCATTCAAAAAGTCAAAATGTCCCATTCTGACATGTAAAGCGGCACACATGTCACCTTAGACAAAAGTTGAAATTTTTTCTAAGTCCCAATTCAGAATGGGACTTTGTCACTTTTTTGAAGAAAAAGATTAATTTGTTCTTGTTAATTTTTTTGATGAAAAAAGTTCAATTTGGATTTTTTCACTTTTTGGACAAAAAAAGTTGAAATTTTTTCTAAGTCCCCACACAGAATGGGACTTTGTCACTTTTGTGAACAAAAAGCAGATTTTTTTTTTCACTTTTTGGATGAAAAAGTTCAATTTGGATTTTTTCACTTTTCGGATGGAAAAAGTTGAAATTGTTTCTAAGTCCCAACTCAGAAGGGGACTTTGTCACTTTTTTGAAGAAAAAGATGAATTTGTTCTTTTTAATTTTTTTGATGAAAAAAGTTCAATTTGGATTTTTTCACTTTTTGGACAAAAAAAGTTGTCATTTTTTCTAAGTCCCAACTCAGAATGCGACTTTGTCATTTTTTTGAAGAGAAAGATGAATTTGTACTTTTTCACTTTTTGGATGAAAAAAGTTCAATTTGTAATTTTCCACTTTTTGGACAAAAAAAGTTGAAAATGTTTTCAACTCCCAACTCAGAATTGGACTTTCTCACATTTTTGCGAAAAAGATGAATTTGTATTTTTTCACTTTTTGGATGAAAAAGTTCAATTTGGGTTTTTTCACTTTTTGGACGAAAAAAGTTGAAATTTTTTTTATGTCCCCACTCAGAATGGGACTTTGTCACTTTTTTTAAGAAAAAGATGAATTTGTACTTTTTCTTTTTTTCGATGAAAAAAGTTCAATTTGGATTTTTTCACTTTTTGGACAAAAAAAGTTGAAATTTTTCCTGAGTCCCAACTCAGAATGGGACTTTATCACTTTTTTTGAAGAAAAAGATGAATTTATACTTTTTCACTTTTTGGATGAAAAAAGTTCAATTTGTACTTTTTCACTTTTTGGACAACAAAAAGTTGACATTTTTTAGAAGTCCCAACTCAGAATGAGACTTTGTCATTTTTTTGAAGAAAAAGATGTGTTTTTTTTTCACTTTTTGGATTAAAAAAGTTCAATTTGGATTTTTTCACTTTTTGGACAAAAAAGTTGATTTTTTTTCTAAATCTCTACACAGAATGGGGCCTTATCTCTTTTTTGACGAAAAATATTTGCACTTTTTCACTATCTGGATCAAAAAAGTTGATCTTTCCATTCAAAAAGTCAAAATGTCCCATTCTGACATGTAAAGCGGCACACATGTCACCTTAGACAAAAGTTGAAATTTTTTCTAAGTCCCAATTCAGAATGGGACTTTGTCACTTTTTTGAAGAAAAAGATTAATTTGTTCTTGTTAATTTTTTTGATGAAAAAAGTTCAATTTGGATTTTTTCACTTTTTGGACAAAAAAAGTTGTCATTTTTTTTAAGTCCCAACTCAGAATGCGACTTTGTCACTTTTTTGAAGATAAAGATGAATTTGTACTTTTTCACTTTTTGGATGAAAAAAGTTCAATTTGTAATTTTCCACTTTTTGGACAAAAAAAGTTGAAATTTTTTTCAACTCCCAACTCAGAATGGGACTTTCTCACATTTTTGCGAAAAAGATGAATTTGTATTTTTTCACTTTTTGGATGAAAAAGTTCAATTTGGTTTTTTTTCACTTTTTGGACGAAAAAAGTTGAAATTTTTTTTATGTCCCCACTCAGAATGGGACTTTGTCACTTTTTTTAAGAAAAAGATGAATTTGTACTTTTTCTTTTTTTCGATGAAAAAAGTTCAATTTGGATTTTTTCACTTTTTGGACAAAAAAAGTTGAAATTTTTTCTAAGTCCCAACTCAGATTGGGACTTTATCACTTTTTTGAAGAAAAAGATGAATTTGTATTCTTTCACTTTTTGGATGAAAAAAGTTCAATTTGGGTTTTTTCAGTTTTTGGATGTAAAAAGTTGAAATTTTTTCAAAGTCCCCACTCAGAATGAGACTTTGTCACTTTTTTTAAGAAAAAGATGAATTTGTTCTTTTTCTTTTTTTCGATGAAAAAAGTTCAATTTGGATTTTTTCACTTTTTGGACAAAAAAAGTTGAAATTTTTCCTAAGTCCCATCTCAGAATGGGACTTTATCACTTTTTTTGAAGAAAAAGATGAATTTATACTTTTTCACTTTTTGGATGAAAAAAGTTCAATTTGTACTTTTTCACTTTTTGGACAACAAAAAGTTGACATTTTTTAGAAGTCCCAACTCAGAATGAGACTTTGTAATTTTTTTGAAGAAAAAGATGTGTTTTTTTTTCACTTTTTGGATTAAAAAAGTTCAATTTGGATTTTTTCACTTTTTGGACAAAAAAGTTGATTTTTTTTCTAAATCTCTACTCAGAATGGGGCCTTATCTCTTTTTTGACGAAAAATATGAATTTGCACTTTTTCACTATCTGGATCAAAAAAGTTGATCTTTCCATTCAAAAAGTCAAAATGTCCCATTCTGACATGTAAAGCGGCACACATGTCACCTTAGACAAAAGTTGAAATTTTTTCTAAGTCCCAATTCAGAATAGGACTTTGTCACTTTTTTGAAGAAAAAGATTAATTTGTTCTTGTTAATTTTTTTGATGAAAAAAGTTCAATTTGGATTTTTTCACTTTTTGGACAAAAAAAGTTGAAATTTTTTCTAAGTCCCCACACAGAATGGGACTTTGTCACTTTTGTGAAGAAAAAGCGGATTTTTTTTTTTCACTTTTTGGATGAAAAAGTTCAATTTGGATTTTTTCACTTTTCGGATGGAAAAAGTTGAAATTGTTTCTAAGTCCCCACTCAGAATGGGACTTTGTCACTTTTTTGAAGAAAACATTTAATTTGGATTTTTTCACTTTTTGGATGAAAAAAGTTGAAATTTTTTTTATGTCCCCTATCAGAATGGGACTTTGTCACTTTTTTGAAGAAAAAGATGAATTTATACTTTTTCACTTTTTGGATGAAAAAAGTTCAATTTGTATTTTTTCACTTTTTGGACAAAAAAAGTTGAAATTTTTTAGAAGTCCCAACTTAGAATGAAACTTTGTCATTTTTTTGAAGAAAAAGATGTGTTTTTTTCACTTTTTGGATTAAAAAATTTCAATTTGGATTTTTTCACTTTTTGGACAAAAAAAATGATTTTTTTTCTAAGTCTCTACTCAGAATGGGGCCTTATCTCTTTTTTGATGAAAAATATGAATTTGCACTTTTTCACTATCTGGATCATAAAAATTGATCTTTCCATTCAAAAAGTCAAAATGTCCCATTCTGACATGTGAAGCAGCACACATGTCACCTTAGACAAAAGTTGAATTATTTTCAAATTAAATAATTCAACTTTTGAAGAAAGTCAAAAGAGCTTCCAAGGCTCCTGTCATAATTTCTATTTGACACTTCTTTGAATAAATTTTTTTAATTTGGATTTTTCACTTTTTCGACAAAAAAAGTTGAAATTTTTTCAAAGTCCCCACTCAGAAGGGAACTTTGTCACTTTTTTGAAGAAAAAGATGAATTTGTTCTTTTTAATTTTTTTGATGAAAAAAGTTCCATTTGGATTTTTTCACTTTTTGGACAAAAAAAGTTTAAATTTTTTCTAAGTCCCAACTCAGAATGGGACTTTATCACTTTTTTGAAGAAAAAGATGAATTTGTATTCTTTCACTTTTTGGATGAAAAAAGTTCAATTTGGGTTTTTCCAGTTTTTGGACGTAAAAAGTTGAAATTTTTTCAAAGTCCCCACTCAGAATGAGACTTTGTCACTTTTTTTAAGAAAAAGATGAATTTGTTCTTTTTCTTTTTTTCGATGAAAAAAGTTCAATTTGGATTTTTTCACTTTTTGGACAAAAAAAGTTGAAATTTTTCCTAAGTCCCAACTCAGAATGGGACTTTATCACTTTTTTTGAAGAAAAAGATGAATTTATACTTTTTCACTTTTTGGATGAAAAAAGTTCAATTTGTACTTTTTCACTTTTTGGACAACAAAAAGTTGACATTTTTTAGAAGTCCCAACTCAGAATGAGACTTTGTAATTTTTTTGAAGAAAAAGATGTGTTTTTTTTTCACTTTTTGGATTAAAAAAGTTCAATTTGGATTTTTTCACTTTTTGGACAAAAAAGTTGATTTTTTTTCTAAATCTCTACTCAGAATGGGGCCTTATCTCTTTTTTGACGAAAAATATGAATTTGCACTTTTTCACTATCTGGATCAAAAAAGTTGATCTTTCCATTCAAAAAGTCAAAATGTCCCATTCTGACATGTAAAGCGGCACACATGTCACCTTAGACAAAAGTTGAAATTTTTTCTAAGTCCCAATTCAGAATGGGACTTTGTCACTTTTTTGAAGAAAAAGATTAATTTGTTCTTGTTAATTTTTTTGATGAAAAAAGTTCAATTTGGATTTTTTCACTTTTTGGACAAAAAAAGTTGAAATTTTTTCTAAGTCCCCACACAGAATGGGACTTTGTCACTTTTGTGAACAAAAAGCAGATTTTTTTTTTTCACTTTTTGGATGAAAAAGTTAAATTTGGATTTTTTCACTTTTCGGATGGAAAAAGTTGAAATTGTTTCTAAGTCCCCACTCAGAATGGGACTTTGTCACTTTGTTGAAGAAAAAGATGAATTTGTTCTTTTTAATTTTTTTGATGAAAAAAGTTCAATTTGGATTTTTTCACTTTTTGGACAAAAAAAGTTGAAAATGTTTTCAACTCCCAACTCAGAATTGGACTTTCTCACATTTTTGCGAAAAAGATGAATTTGTATTTTTTCACTTTTTGGATGAAAAAGTTCAATTTGGGTTTTTTCACTTTTTGGACGAAAAAAGTTGAAATTTTTTTTATGTCCCCACTCAGAATGGGACTTTGTCACTTTTTTTAAGAAAAAGATGAATTTGTACTTTTTCTTTTTTTCGATGAAAAAAGTTCAATTTGGATTTTTTCACTTTTTGGACAAAAAAAGTTGAAATTTTTTCTAAGTCCCAACTCAGATTGGGACTTTATCACTTTTTTGAAGAAAAAGATGAATTTGTATTCTTTCACTTTTTGGATGAAAAAAGTTCAATTTGGGTTTTTTCAGTTTTTGGACGTAAAAAGTTGAAATTTTTTCAAAGTCCCCACTCAGAATGAGACTTTGTCACTTTTTTTAAGAAAAAGATGAATTTGTTCTTTTTCTTTTTTTCGATGAAAAAAGTTCAATTTGGATTTTTTCACTTTTTGGACAAAAAAAGTTGAAATTTTTCCTAAGTCCCAACTCAGAATGGGACTTTATCACTTTTTTTGAAGAAAAAGATGAATTTATACTTTTTCACTTTTTGGATGAAAAAAGTTAAATTTGTACTTTTTCACTTTTTGGACAACAAAAAGTTGACATTTTTTAGAAGTCCCAACTCAGAATGAGACTTTGTCATTTTTTTGAAGAAAAAGATGTGTTTTTTTTTCACTTTTTGGATTAAAAAAGTTCAATTTGGATTTTTTCACTTTTTGGACAAAAAAGTTGATTTTTTTTCTAAATCTCTACTCAGAATGGGGCCTTATCTCTTTTTTGACGAAAAATATGAATTTGCACTTTTTCACTATCTGGATCAAAAAAGTTGATCTTTCCATTCAAAAAGTCAAAATGTCCCATTCTGACATGTAAAGCGGCACACATGTCACCTTAGACAAAAGTTGTCATTTTTTCTAAGTCCCAACTCAGAATGCGACTTTGTCACTTTTTTGAAGAGAAAGATGAATTTGTACTTTTTCACTTTTTGGATGAAAAAAGTTCAATTTGTAATTTTCCACTTTTTGGACAAAAAAAGTTGAAAATTTTTTCAACTCCCAACTCAGAATGGTACTTTCTCACATTTTTGCGAAAAAGATGAATTTGTATTTTTTCACTTTTTGGATGAAAAAGTTCAATTTGGTTTTTTTTCACTTTTTGGACGAAAAAAGTTGAAATTTTTTTTATGTCCCCACTCAGAATGGGACTTTGTCACTTTTTTTAAGAAAAAGATGAATTTGTACTTTTTCTTTTTTTCGATGAAAAAAGTTCAATTTGGATTTTTTCACTTTTTGGACAAAAAAAGTTGAAATTTTTTCTAAGTCCCAACTCAGATTGGGACTTTATCACTTTTTTGAAGAAAAAGATGAATTTGTATTCTTTCACTTTTTGGATGAAAAAAGTTCAATTTGGGTTTTTTCAGTTTTTGGATGTAAAAAGTTGAAATTTTTTCAAAGTCCCCACTCAGAATGAGACTTTGTCACTTTTTTTATGAAAAAGATGAATTTGTTCTTTTTCTTTTTTTCGATGAAAAAAGTTCAATTTGGATTTTTTCACTTTTTGGACAAAAAAAGTTGAAATTTTTCCTAAGTCCCATCTCAGAATGGGACTTTATCACTTTTTTTGAAGAAAAAGATGAATTTATACTTTTTCACTTTTTGGATGAAAAAAGTTCAATTTGTACTTTTTCACTTTTTGGACAACAAAAAGTTGACATTTTTTAGAAGTCCCAACTCAGAATGAGACTTTGTAATTTTTTTGAAGAAAAAGATGTGTTTTTTTTTCACTTTTTGGATTAAAAAAGTTCAATTTGGATTTTTTCACTTTTTGGACAAAAAAGTTGATTTTTTTTCTAAATCTCTACTCAGAATGGGGCCTTATCTCTTTTTTGACGAAAAATATGAATTTGCACTTTTTCACTATCTGGATCAAAAAAGTTGATCTTTCCATTCAAAAAGTCAAAATGTCCCATTCTGACATGTAAAGCGGCACACATGTCACCTTAGACAAAAGTTGAAATTTTTTCTAAGTCCCAATTCAGAATGGGACTTTGTCACTTTTTTGAAGAAAAAGATTAATTTGTTCTTGTTAATTTTTTTGATGAAAAAAGTTCAATTTGGATTTTTTCACTTTTTGGACAAAAAAAGTTGAAATTTTTTCTAAGTCCCCACACAGAATGGGACTTTGTCACTTTTGTGAAGAAAAAGCTGATTTTTTTTTTTTCACTTTTTGGATGAAAAAGTTAAATTTGGATTTTTTCACTTTTCGGATGGAAAAAGTTGAAATTGTTTCTAAGTCCCCACTCAGAATGGGACTTTGTCACTTTTTTGAAGAAAAAATTGAATTTGGATTTTTTCACTTTTTGGATGAAAAAAGTTGAAATTTTTTTTATGTCCCCTATCAGAATGGGACTTTGTCACTTTTTTGAAGAAAAAGATGAATTTATACTTTTTCACTTTTTGGATGAAAAAAGTTCAATTTGTATTTTTTCACTTTTTGGACAAAAAAAGTTGAAATTCTTTAGAAGTCCCAACTTAGAATGAAACTTTGTCATTTTTTTGAAGAAAAAGATGTGTTTTTTTCACTTTTTGGATTAAAAAATTTCAATTTGGATTTTTTCACTTTTTGGACAAAAAAAAATGATTTTTTTTCTAAGTCTCTACTCAGAATGGGGCCTTATCTCTTTTTTGATGAAAAATATGAATTTGCACTTTTTCACTATCTGGATCATAAAAATTGATCTTTCCATTCAAAAAGTCAAAATGTCCCATTCTGACATGTGAAGCAGCACACGTCACCTTAGACAAAAGTTGAATTATTTTCAAATTAAATAATTCAACTTTTGAAGAAAGTCAAAAGAGCTTCCAAGGCTCCTGTCATAATTTCTATTTGACACTTCTTTGAATAAATTTTTTTAATTTGGATTTTTCACTTTTTCGACAAAAAAAGTTGAAATTTTTTCAAAGTCCCCACTCAGAAGGGGACTTTGTCACTTTTTTGAAGAAAAAGATGAATTTGTTCTTTTTAATTTTTTTGATGAAAAAAGTTCCATTTGGATTTTTTCACTTTTTGGACAAAAAAAGTTTAAATTTTTTCTAAGTCCCAACTCAGAATGGGACTTTATCACTTTTTTGAAGAAAAAGATGAATTTGTATTCTTTCACTTTTTGGATGAAAAAAGTTCAATTTGGGTTTTTCCAGTTTTTGGACGTAAAAAGTTGAAATTTTTTCAAAGTCCCCACTCAGAATGAGACTTTGTCACTTTTTTAAAGAAAAAGATGAATTTGTTCTTTTTCTTTTTTTCGATGAAAAAAGTTCAATTTGGATTTTTTCACTTTTTGGACAAAAAAAGTTGAAATTTTTCCTAAGTCCCAACTCAGAATGGGACTTTATCACTTTTTTTGAAGAAAAAGATGAGTTTATACTTTTTCACTTTTTGGATGAAAAAAGTTCAATTTGTACTTTTTCACTTTTTGGACAACAAAAAGTTGACATTTTTTAGAAGTCCCAACTCAGAATGAGACTTTGTAATTTTTTTGAAGAAAAAGATGTGTTTTTTTTCACTTTTTGGATTAAAAAAGTTCAATTTGGATTTTTTCACTTTTTGGACAAAAAAGTTGATTTTTTTTCTAAATCTCTACTCAGAATGGGGCCTTATCTCTTTTTTGACGAAAAATATGAATTGCACTTTTTCACTATCTGGATAAAAAAGGTGATCTTTCCATTCAAAAAGTCAAAATGTCCCATTCTGACATGTAAAGCGGCACACATGTCACCTTAGACAAAAATTGAAATTTTTTCTAAGTCCCAATTCAGAATGGGACTTTGTCACTTTTTTGAAGAAAAAGATTAATTTGTTCTTGTTAATTTTTTTGATGAAAAAAGTTCAATTTGGATTTTTTCACTTTTTGGACAAAAAAAGTTGAAATTTTTTCTAAGTCCCCACACAGAATGGGACTTTGTCACTTTTGTGAAGAAAAAGCAGATTTTTTTTTTTCACTTTTTAGATGAAAAAGTTCAATTTGGATTTTTTCACTTTTCGGATGGAAAAAGTTGAAATTGTTTATAAGTCCCCACTCAGAATGGGACTTTGTCACTTTTTTGAAGAAAAAATGGAATTTTGATTTTTTCACTTTTTGGAGGAAAAAAGTTGAAATTTTTTTTATGTCCCCTATCAGAATGGGACTTTGTCACTTTTTTGAAGAAAAAGATGAATTTATACTTTTTCACTTTTTGGATGAAAAAAGTTCAATTTGTATTTTTTCACTTTTTGGACAAAAAAAGTTGAAATTATTTAGAAGTCCCAACTTAGAATTAAACTTTGTCATTTTTTTGAAGAAAAAGATGTGTTTTTTTCACTTTTTGGATTAAAAAATTTCAATTTGGATTTTTTCACTTTTTGGACAAAAAAAAATGATTTTTTTTCTAAGTCTCTACTCAGAATGGGGCCTTATCTCTTTTTTGATGAAAAATATGAATTTGCACTTTTTCACTATCTGGATCATAAAAATTGATCTTTCCATTCAAAAAGTCAAAATGTCCCATTCTGACATGTGAAGCAGCACACATGTCACCTTAGACAAAAGTTGAATTATTTACTAATTAAATAATTCAACTTTTGAAGAAAGTCAAAAGAGCTTCCAAGGCTCCTGTCATAATTTCTATTTGACACTTCTTTGAATAAATTTTTTTAATTTGGATTTTTCACTTTTTCGACAAAAAAAGTTGAAATTTTTTCTAAGTCCCAACTCAGAAGGGGACTTTGTCACTTTTTTGAAGAAAAAGATGAATTTGTTCTTTTTAATTTTTTTGATGAAAAAAGTTCAATTTGGATTTTTTCACTTTTTGGACAAAAAAAGTTGACATTTTTTCTAAGTCCCAACTCAGAATGCGACTTTGTCACTTTTTTGAAGAGAAAGATGAATTTGTACTTTTTCACTTTTTGGATGAAAAAAGTTCAATTTGTAATTTTCCACTTTTTGGACAAAAAAAGTTGAAAATGTTTTCAACTCCCAACTCAGAATTGGACTTTCTCACATTTTTGAGAAAAAGATGAATTTGTATTTTTTCACTTTTTGGATGAAAAAGTTCAATTTGGGTTTTTTCACTTTTTGGACGAAAAAAGGTGAAATTTTTTTTATGTCCCCAATCAGAATGGGACTTTGTCACATTTTTGAGAAAAAGATGAATTTGTATTTTTTCACTTTTTGGATGAAAAAGTTCAATTTGGGTTTTTTCAGTTTTTGGACGTAAAAAGTTGAAATTATTTGAAAGTCCCAACTCAGAAGGGGACTTTGTCACTTTTTTGAAGAAAAAGATGAATTTGTTCTTTTTAATTTTTTTGATGAAAAAAGTTCCATTTGGATTTTTTCACTTTTTGGACAAAAAAAGTTGAAATTTTTTCTAAGTCACAACTCAGAATGCGACTTTGTCACTTTTTTGAAGAGAAAGATGAATTTGTACTTTTTCACTTTTTGGATGAAAAAAGTTCAATTTGTAATTTTCCACTTTTTGGACAAAAAAAGTTGAAAATGTTTTCAACTCCCAACTCAGAATTGGACTTTCTCACATTTTTGAGAAAAAGATGAATTTTTATTTTTTCACTTTTTTAATGAAAAAGTTCAATTTGGGTTTTTTTCACTTTTTGGACGAAAAAAGTTGAATTTTTTTTATGTCCCCAATCAGAATGGGACTTTGTCACTTTTTTGAAGAAAAAGATGAATTTATGCTTTTTCACTTTTTGGATTAAAAAAGTTCAATTTGGATTTTTTCACTTTTTGGACAAAAAAATAGATTTTTTTTCTAAGTCTCTACTCAGAATGGGCCTTATCTCTTTTTTGATGAAAAATATGAATTTGCACTTTTTCACTATCTGGATCATAAAAATGTATCTTTCCATTCAAAAAGTCAAAATGTCCCATTCTGACATGTGAAGCAGCACACATGTCACCTTAGACAAAAGTTGAATTATTTTCTAATTAAATAATTCAACTTTTGAAGAAAGTCAAAAGAGCTTCCAAGGCTCCTGTCATAATTTCTATTTGACACTTCTTTGAATAAATTTTTTTAATTTGGATTTTTCACTTTTTGGTGAAAAAAAGTTGAAATTTTTTCTAAGTCCCAACTCAGAAGGGGACTTTGTCACTTTTTTGAAGAAAAAGATGAATTTGTTCTTTTTAATTTTTTTGATGAAAAAAGTTCAATTTGGATTTTTTCACTTTTTGGACAAAAAAAGTTGACATTTTTTCTAAGTCCCAACTCAGAATGCGACTTTGTCACTTTTTTGAAGAGAAAGATGAATTTGTACTTTTTCACTTTTTGGATGAAAAAAGTTCAATTTGTAATTTTCCACTTTTTGGACAAAAAAAGTTGAAAATGTTTTCAACTCCCAACTCAGAATTGGACTTTCTCACATTTTTGAGAAAAAGATGAATTTGTATTTTTTCACTTTTTGGATGAAAAAGTTCAATTTGGGTTTTTTCAGTTTTTGGACGTAAAAAGTTGAAATTATTTCAAAGTCCCCACTCAGAATGAGACTTTGTCACTTTTTTTCAGAAAAAGATGAATTTGTTCTTTTTCTTTTTTTCGATGAAAAAAGTTCAATTTGGATTTTTTCACTTTTTGGACAAAAAAAGTTGAAATTTTTCCTAAGTCCCAACTCAGAATGGGACTTTATCACTTTTTTTGAAGAAAAAGATGAATTTATACTTTTTTACTTTTTGGATGAAAAAAGTTCAATTTGTACTTTTTCACTTTTTGGACAACAAAAAGTTGACATTTTTTAGAAGTCCCAACTCAGAATGAGACTTTGTCATTTTTTTGAAGAAAAAGATGTGTTTTTTTTCACTTTTTGGATTAAAAAAGTTCAATTTGGATTTTTTCACTTTTTGGACAAAAAAGTTGATTTTTTTTCTAAATCTCTACTCAGAATGGGGCCTTATCTCTTTTTTGACGAAAAATATGAATTTGCACTTTTTCACTATCTGGATCAAAAAAGTTGATCTTTCCATTCAAAAAGTCAAAATGTCCCATTCTGACATGTAAAGCGGCACACATGTCACCTTAGACAAAAGTTGTCATTTTTTCTAAGTCCCAACTCAGAATGCGACTTTGTCACTTTTTTGAAGAGAAAGATGAATTTGTACTTTTTCACTTTTTGGATGAAAAAAGTTCAATTTGTAATTTTCCACTTTTTGGACAAAAAAAGTTGAAAATTTTTTCAACTCCCAACTCAGAATGGTACTTTCTCACATTTTTGCGAAAAAGATGAATTTGTATTTTTCACTTTTTGGATGAAAAAGTTCAATTTGGTTTTTTTTCACTTTTTGGACGAAAAAAGTTGAAATTTTTTTTATGTCCCCACTCAGAATGGGACTTTGTCACTTTTTTAAAGAAAAAGATGAATTTGTACTTTTTCTTTTTTTCGATGAAAAAAGTTCAATTTGGATTTTTTCACTTTTTGGACAAAAAAAGTTGAAATTTTTTCTAAGTCCCAACTCAGATTGGGACTTTATCACTTTTTTGAAGAAAAAGATGAATTTGTATTCTTTCACTTTTTGGATGAAAAAAGTTCAATTTGGGTTTTTTCAGTTTTTGGATGTAAAAAGTTGAAATTTTTCAAAGTCCCCACTCAGAATGAGACTTTGTCACTTTTTTTATGAAAAAGATGAATTTGTTCTTTTTCTTTTTTTCGATGAAAAAAGTTCAATTTGGATTTTTTCACTTTTTGGACAAAAAAAGTTGAAATTTTTCCTAAGTCCCATCTCAGAATGGGACTTTATCACTTTTTTTGAAGAAAAAGATGAATTTATACTTTTTCACTTTTTGGATGAAAAAAGTTCAATTTGTACTTTTTCACTTTTTGGACAACAAAAAGTTGACATTTTTTAGAAGTCCCAACTCAGAATGAGACTTTGTAATTTTTTTGAAGAAAAAGATGTGTTTTTTTTTCACTTTTTGGATTAAAAAAGTTCAATTTGGATTTTTTCACTTTTTGGACAAAAAAGTTGATTTTTTTTCTAAATCTCTACTCAGAATGGGGCCTTATCTCTTTTTTGACGAAAAATATGAATTTGCACTTTTTCACTATCTGGATCAAAAAAGTTGATCTTTCCATTCAAAAAGTCAAAATGTCCCATTCTGACATGTAAAGCGGCACACATGTCACCTTAGACAAAAGTTGAAATTTTTTCTAAGTCCCAATTCAGAATGGGACTTTGTCACTTTTTTGAAGAAAAAGATTAATTTGTTCTTGTTAATTTTTTTGATGAAAAAAGTTCAATTTGGATTTTTTCACTTTTTGGACAAAAAAAGTTGAAATTTTTTCTAAGTCCCCACACAGAATGGGACTTTGTCACTTTTGTGAAGAAAAAGCTGATTTTTTTTTTTTCACTTTTTGGATGAAAAAGTTAAATTTGGATTTTTTCACTTTTCGGATGGAAAAAGTTGAAATTGTTTCTAAGTCCCCACTCAGAATGGGACTTTGTCACTTTTTTGAAGAAAAAATTGAATTTGGATTTTTTCACTTTTTGGATGAAAAAAGTTGAAATTTTTTTTATGTCCCCTATCAGAATGGGACTTTGTCACTTTTTTGAAGAAAAAGATGAATTTATACTTTTTCACTTTTTGGATGAAAAAAGTTCAATTTGTATTTTTTCACTTTTTGGACAAAAAAAGTTGAAATTCTTTAGAAGTCCCAACTTAGAATGAAACTTTGTCATTTTTTTGAAGAAAAAGATGTGTTTTTTTCACTTTTTGGATTAAAAAATTTCAATTTGGATTTTTCACTTTTTGGACAAAAAAAAATGATTTTTTTTCTAAGTCTCTACTCAGAATGGGGCCTTATCTCTTTTTTGATGAAAAATATGAATTTGCACTTTTTCACTATCTGGATCATAAAAATTGATCTTTCCATTCAAAAAGTCAAAATGTCCCATTCTGACATGTGAAGCAGCACACGTCACCTTA